>NW_007256125.1:49115-125135 GCF_000164805.1 Carlito syrichta | reverse complement strand
CTACAGGCATGCGCTACCACGCCCGGCTGATTTTTTGATTTGTTGTAGAGATGAGGTCTCGCTGCCCAGGCGGGTCTCGAACCCGTGGGCTCAGGCAGTTCACTCACCTCAGCCTCCCAAAGGCGTGGGATTACAGGCTGAGCCACCGAACCCGGCTACTACTTAACTATTAATTAGGAATGTAATATAGAAAAGTGACCCTTAAAATAGAAGATTATATTAATAGTTTTTGTCAGAAAAATTCACAGTTTTTTCAGTTTTTGTCCATCCATCCCCAAAATATTAATTGCAGACCTATGATTTGCCCGACAGTATTCTAAGGTTCTGGGATATAGGAGTGATAAAACACATCTATGCTTTCTGGGATACTTTTATTCTAGATTGGGGAGACATAGGAGATAAATAAGCACTTTTTTTTTTTTTGGTGATTGAGTCTGGTAGTGATGATGGCTAATGAGAAAAACAAAGCAATGCAAAGGGAATGGGTGAGGAGGAGGAACTCTTTTATGCTGGGAGCTGACAGTACCCATTACCCAAAAGGTACATGTCTTACTTGAAATGCCTATTAGTTATCCAAGAGGAAATGTAGGGTAAGGTATTGGATCTACGAGTCAGAAGTTCAAGGGAGATGTAAAATTTGATAGTTATGAGTACATTTGAAGCCTGGGTGTAATAATTTGGAGAATGAGTGTTAATGGAGACTGGATAGTTTGAGGAGTGGGGCCTCATGCACTTCAATGACAGATGATTGGGAGATGGGAGGGCACAGTGAAGGAGACCAGGAAGGAATTGTTGGTGATGTGGAAGGAGACCTCCTGGAAGACTAGTGCAGAAATTTTATTTTCAGAGACAGTTTAAACTAAAAAGCATAGACAGTTTGAGCAGAAAGGAATAAAGCATACATGGAGCATACATGGATCAGAATTACTTGCATTTCTTAAATTTGCTATGCTCTCTTTCACTTCAGAGTCCTGGCACATCGTGTTCCCATTGCTTGGATCACTGCTCCCCCATTACACCTAGTTATTCACTCCTTGTCCTTTAGATCTCAGCTCGGGTGTCATTACTTCTGCCAAGACTTTCTTGATCCCTGAAGAATCAATTGGGCATCTCTATCATGTTGTGTGACTGCCAGTTCCCTCTATAGTGTAGAGCACATGGTTGGAACTCAGCAGTAGTTTCTTGAACCAATGCATGAGGAATAAGAACTTGACTAAAGAGTTTTTTTTTTTTTTTGGTCAGAGTTTCACTCTGTCACCCAGGCTGCAGTGCAGTGGCATGCTCACAGATACCAAAGCCTCGACCTGCTGGGCTCAGGTGAACCTTCTGCCTCAGCCTTCTAAGTAGTTGGAACCACAGGTACGCACCACCATGCCCAGCTAATTTTTTTGATTTACTGTAGAGACGAGGTCTTGCCAAGTTGCCCAGGCTAGTCTTGAACCCCTGGGCTCCAGCAGTCCTCTCGTCTCTACCTCCCAAAGTGCTGGAATTACAGGTATGAACCACTGCACCTGTCTGGCTAAAGAGTTTTTAATAGCTCCAATTTTTTTCTGCGTTCTACTTTTCTGAGATAAGAGTAAGTGGTAAATATTATGCATACATTTTCTAAAGAAACTTTCAGAGGTTAACTTGGGAATAGTGCACAGTTGGCCTAGTCTGATCTGTCTTCTACTGCTTATTCATAGCACTATACAATGGTCATTGCTTTAAGGTACCAAAAGTACCTGTACCATGAAGCAAATCTTCAATTATCATCATAGCTCACTATGTCTTAGGTCTTTTCCTAAGGAAGGAAGGAAGAGGAACTAGTACATTTAAAAATATTTTAAAACGGAACTAAGCAAAAACTTTTTTTCCTTATATTTCAGCAAGTTTATCGTAAAATAGATATCTGAAAATCTTGTTTTACTGTAAAAATCCTCAAAATATATGTTGTCCTAAAATGCTTATTATTTATAAAATAATCATAACTACAATATCCCTATTTATGTATATTCAGCTTAACAGATATTGTAATACACTGCTTTTTACAGCATAGTCATCTATATGTAGTATCTTCATATAAAGCTATAACTGCAATGTTTGGCTGATTGTTATTTTCAATAGGAAGAGGAGCTGTAGTGATAATTAACTTCTATACGCAATGAAATTGAGAGGTTCTGTACATGGTAGATGACTCTGCCACTAGATCTGACTCTTTTTTAGATCTGTAATCACATTTTCATTTTTTGTGTCTAAATAACAATATTTGTATGTGTGACAGAGGGAGGGAGAGATTTTTCCTTAGAATCTCACAGTTTAATGGAGATTCTAAGGTAAATATAAATAAAATAAAGTAAATAAAAATAAATATAGGTAAATTATCTTCAGAATTATCCTATTTCTATAAACATGCTGCATAACTAGTAAATACAAAATCTTATATGGCAACAAGTTTTTATTTCTCTTTCCCATGTCTGGGACAACTAGAATTCAGTTGATATAAACTGGTTAGATTGGTTAAGTTTGACTCCAAGTTGTGGGGGCCCAGTCCACTCTGCATGTCTGTTATCCTTGGACCAGTGGCTACCAAATGTTTGTTTTTCTCATAGGGAAAGGTGGGAGTGTCAGAGAACAAGCCCAACCCCACAAGCACATTTTAAAGCCTCTGCTCAAGTCGCATCTGCTGACATTCAGTAGTCTGAGTCACGTGGGCAAGCACAATACAATGGGTGGTAAAATATATTCTACTCCAGTGGTGGGAACTACAAAGTCACATGACAAAGGATGTACTTCTCAAGAAGGGTGGAGATTGAGAATAAGAATGCATTTTATTACATCGTCTAGGCAGAGAAAATGCTAACCCACTTGGGAAGTGTCACACTACCCAAAATTTTACAACTAACTGTGATTAGGGTCAAACGTTACTCTGAGCCTTGACTTAATGATTGGAGAAGCTCTAAGTGTTCTTCCAGTTCTCAAATTCTGTATTAACATTTTAATGGGAAAAGGGTCTTGAAGCTAGATTATACTGTATAATTCAGTTGTTCTCAGCTGAGAGGAGAATGGGTCTATCATGTGCTTTTAGTGATAGGGTTGGGGGAATGAGGGGGAGACAGGCAGAGTCAAGTGTAGTCTGAAAAAGCACATCTCATTATTCTATAAGCCTCTTCAATCCCCTTCCTGACAGTTATTAGAATAACATCCATAAAGTTCATAATGAAATGGATCCAGAATGGCTAAGAGACCTGTTTAATAGGTCACAAAGCTATTTAATAGCAGATGGGTTTACAACTCAGGCTTCTTAACTTAATATTAAGTGCCTCTATACTTTCCATACTTAGACATATCCTTGTTAGGTGATGACATGGGTTTTGTGATTAAGAGACACTGAACAGCTTTACTTGAGAATAATGTATTTTTGTCATTCTTTTTCATTTGTTTTTAATCTTATTTGCAATGATGGAAGTCATGAATAAATTTACTAGTCGGGGAGTCTGAATTTCAACAGATTCTTTTGGAAGTAAAAGTCATTTATAAGTCATGAGTTTGAGTGTATCTAAAGCAAGGTTCATCTCTTTTTTAGAAGTTTGATATTCTTGGTAATCAATGTTTGTTTTTTTATTTTTTCATAAGACTGATTACATCAGTCTAAAGTTGCACATGTTATGATTAGGATCCTAGACTTTCCTGATGTCTCCCAGTGGTATTACTGTCTTGTCAGTGCTGTCCAAGCCCAAATAGTCAGTTCTCACTCACATTGCTGATGAGAGTAATCTTAGAATGGCTGGGAGATTTACTTTAATGCACACTGACAGTTGAGTGGTTGGAATTGCCTCAGTCTATGAAATTTGGTCTGCAGGACAAAAATGCTAGACTGATCACAAGGGAGGAAGGACATGATTATGTTTATTAGCACAGTCTCTTATCATTTCAGAGAAAACTGAGTATGTACATTAGGGGGCAGTGTTTAAAAAGCTATTATTCGCTTGGAATTACTTTTTGAGAAAACTGCAGTGTTTCCTGTATACCACTGGGTAGGGAGAGTCTTTGAAGGAAATATTTATAATTTTTAAGTGGCTACTCTATTTTGATCTGTACTTTTAGAAGTGCAATGGTATTTTCCTAATGCTTTAATTTTAAATTATGTTTTCCTTTGTGTCTTATGTGTATGTTATTAATTATAAAAATTTAGCAATAAGAATTATCTCTGCCACGTTTTAAAATATTTCTTTTCTTTTTTGTTAACTTTATTACTCTATTTATGGAAGGATAAACATTATATTACATTATTGACTAGACTAAGTTTGTAGTGGGAACATTTTGTATGCTCTTTAATCAAATTACCTTTTTTTTTTTAAATTGGGAAAGGGGTTCGAAAAGTGCCTTTTTGATTTTTATGAATCCCTCAAGGACATTTTCTTAATGTATGTCCTTGTATGGACAGAGTACAGGATTTTGCTTGAGGTACAGGGACTTTTATGGGACCTTAGGATTCAATTCTGAGAGAAAATTCCAGAGAGTTTTTAGTTCTAAGTAGAAAAAACTCTTTACTCTTTAGTTCTAAGCAGAAAAAACCTGAGAGTTCTTCTTAGGAAACAAAGGAATAATATATGTTAGAACAAAGGCACAAGAATAGCCAAGATATCTTTGAGTAAGAGCATGGTAGACAGATTTACCCTGTTAGATAGAAATACTTATTTTACAACAATGATAATTAAGACGGTGTGGTATTTATATAAGGATATAGAAATAAACCAATGTATAGAATAGAGAACTCAGGACTGGACTGTCACATGAATAGAAATGTGATTTTTTCCTAAAGTTTAAGATTATCTACAGATAATTAAAGGATAGATTATGCAGAAAATTGTGGTGAAACAATTGGTTATCCTTATGAAGAAAGATAAAATTGAACTTCTAGTCTATTCTATACACTAAAATAATGTTCTAGTAGATTTAAGCCCTAAATATAAGAAGTCAAACTTTATAACTTTTAGAAAGCAATATAGGAGGTTATCTTTATGACCTTAGAGTAGAGATAATTTTGTAGAAAATACACAAAAAGTATAAACTACATAGGAAAATATTGATAATCTTGACTACTTATTAAAATTAAAAACTTATATGCAACAAAAGCTATCATAGAAAAGCAAGAAGACAAGCCACAGACTCTTGGAAGATAGTTGACAAAAGATTAATACCCAGAATGTATAAAAAAGTTCATTCATGTCAAATAGAAAAAACAATTTAATAGAAACATGAGCAAGATCCAAAAATATGAAGATATACATGGTAATGAAAAAATTCAAGAAAGTGATTACCCCTGGGGAGTGGAGAGGGATTGGTGTGGGACAGAGAAGGGATACATACAGGACTTCAACTGTAGTTGCAAAAGAAGCTGACTGGCTGGTATATTAGTATTTGATATTCCGTATTTTATAATTGAATTAACAACAACAAAAGATTCAGAAATTTCCAAATAATGCGCCCTTCTTTATTTCCTTCATTTCTTCCCTTTGTCCCCTCTCTACCTCCAAACAAATATTTCTTGAGCTACTGTATATTCCTGACTGTGTACAGTGTTCAGGGCAAGCAATGCAGACATTGTTCCTGCCTTTAAGTAACTAAAAAATATGTTGGGCTTGGTGGCTCAGCCTGTAATCCCAGCACTTTGGGAGACTGAGGTGAGTGGATTGCCTGAGCCCGCAGGTTTGAGACCATCCTGGGCAACTTGGCGAGACATTGTCTTTACAACACATCAAAAATTAGCCAGGCATGGTAGCGCGCGGCCTGTAGTTCCCGCTACTTGGAAAGCTGAGGCAGAAGGCTCACTGGCGCCCAGCAGGTCAATGCTGGGGTGGCTGTGAGAATGACATTGCACTCCAGCCTGGGTGACAGAGTGACACTCTGACTCAAAAAGAAAAATGCTATGACATGTATCAACAAATAGTGTTGATATGAAGTAATCAAAAAGAGTACTGTGGTACAGATTAATAGAGGAGGGATGCATCAGGGAAGGCTTTTCTGAAGAGGTAATATTTTACAGATCTAAAGGATGAGAAGAAGCGAAGCCAGCTGTGCAATGTGCTAGAGGAGGAGTGATTCAGGCAGAGAGAATGCCATGTGCAACGACTTTGAGGCAGGAAAGACCTAGATACTTTTAAGGGCCTCAGCAAAAGCCAATGTGCTTGTGATACCAGAAGGTGAAACCAGAATGCTTGAGAAGACATGGCAGAGGTGAGCAGGGGCCATGGCACGCTGGAAGGGGATTGAGCAGCAGAGGACTTGGATCATAATCTTTAAAAGAGGTGGGATTCAATTCCTGGTGGATTTACTTCATTTTAAACATTGGATGTTGAAATGAGATTCATGTTTCAGAAAGTAGTTATAAAGATAACATTTTAAAAGATAATGAAAGGCCCTCAATAGTGTTTCAGAGTCAATAGCAGAGAATGGTGAGTCCAAATGGATAAGGCAAATTATCTAGCAACTGCATTCTACATTTATATCATGGCAACGGGAATACAAAACAAAACACTGCCGCTGTTGGATTCTTATGGTATGAGTTATTGTGTGTGTGTGTGTGTGTGTGTGTGTGTGTGTGTGTGTGTGTGTGTGTGTATTCTTTTTTCTGCATATTAACCACATAGCCATATCTTTAAAAAAAGATAGATAGACATCTGCCTGTACTGCAAATCCATAGAAATTTTGAAGTGGAGAAAAGAGATAAAGACTAGAGACATGAAAAAGAAAGAAAGAAGGAAGGAAGGAGGAAGGAATGGAGGAGAAAAAGAAAGGAAGAAAATAATGAGGAAAGGAAGAAAGAAGGAAGGAAAGAAAGGAGTCAAAATTAAGTCTAATGGAATAACAATGAACAAGGTTTTTTTTTTTGCTTTAGTTTTTAAAAACAGTAGTACAGGTTAGTTCACCTGGTGATATTTGCATGGCATTAAGCATCATTTTTAGATTGAATAAATAATCAATAGGAATATAAGTTTTTGACATTAAAAGGACTCCCCATAGTCAAAATAATAAAACACTACTGGTCCAAATTATGAGTGTCTCTGCCATACCCTCTTATATCAGGAAATATTTTTTATCCAGAATTTCAGGATACTGTGGCCATCTGTCCAACTTTATAGTCAGTGATCCCTAGCAAAAGTATGGTTTGACATATTTATCATTCCACACTAAAATCGTTATTTAAACAAATAATGACAACATCTCAGCAGGGGAAGAGAAACTTAACATATAAATACAAGGTTTCAAAACATAGCCCCTGAAGCTAAGGACTGAGATTATATTTTGTCTGTAGACATGGACTGATTCCAGAAAGTGAATTTATGCCTTCATTTTATTCCCCAATGGTATAACCTTTTTGTCTTTAAATAATTTTTTTACCCATGCACATATAACAGATGTGTTATACAAATTGGACTTGCTGGAGAACAGACAGAAACTTTCTTCTCCCCCACCCCACCTCTGCAAACCTGCACTGTTCACTGATTCTCTTTGCTCATGGTGAAATCCTAGGCAAGTCCTATAGACTTATTCCCCCTGTTATTTCATTTGAAGTTAAAAGAGACTAAATATTAAAAAGTTCAGTTCAATCTAATATCAAACTTCATACTCTTGGTCAATTTATGGCTTCTCCTTTTCCTCAACTTGGGCCTACCTTCTTGGAAGTTTTAAGTGTGTGTGTGTGTGTGTGTGTGTATGTGTGTGTGTACGCGCGCGCCTGTGCTCATACGCATGTATGATGAATGAGTGTAGGTATGTGTTTGTATTGCATACGCATGTACATATATGTGTGTGCATGTATATGCGTGTATGTTGGAGGAGCATAGTCAGTTTCTTCATGATACATCTCTTCCCTATTGCTAGCTGCTGTTGTTCCTTCAGAGGAAGGAGAGCGAGTTAAAGGGTGCAAAAAAGCTATCACTTGGCTGGTGCAGTTGTAACCTGCAGTGGTGTGCCTGAAGCTTAATGGGGCAAAACTGGTTTTATAATGGGGGCTCTGTCTTATAGGGACCTTTGAAGGTTCCTCAGTACCTTGGACTATTGTTCTCCCATTTCAAGCCCTAGCTTTTTTTGGTTGTCTGTCCACAGAGTTGATCCGTTAAGATCATCTTGTCCTTTAGGCAGCACTCATGGGTAGAATTCCTTTGGTTCATGAGGAAAACTCCTTCCTCTGCCTCACCATTGGTAGGAATGAAGTTTATTCCCAACTCTGTTAGTTCTGCTTCCTTTAGCTGATATAGCCCTTGGCTTTGGTATTTTTTAAGGCACATATCAGGACCAGAAGTAATTCCATATCCCCAGCTCATAGGCCAAGGTCTCTGATGCTTTTTTTGAAATCTCCCCTATGTGCTTTGTGTTAAGGAGAAAGCAGCTTGCCTCTCCCCTATGATAGGATAAAATGGATAGCACACTGGCAACTCTTTCTACGGAAGTTCTTGCTAACGATCTTATTTACTTTTCCAGTTTTTTTTGCATATCCTCCAATGGATAGGCAAATGGCAGCAAAACTGGTTTTATAATCTTTTATCTGCACTGGTGTTCTGTTATTTAAGATATTATTTTGGGGTTTGAAGCCTTAGCTAAAAGTGAGACAAAGAGTCCTAGTTGAACATTTTAAACTCAAATTTTGCTGAAGAAATATTTTTCAGTTAGTAAAGATTAGTATTAAGTAGAGTGAACCTGAGGTAGCTGTCTTCAAAGTTTTTAAGTAAGAAAAGTATTTTGGCTAATTTTGTATTTATTTCCAACTATTTAAATGAAAGTGAAAAGGTTAATTTTTTCCATATGCATAATTTCAAAATAAATATCTTTTCCCATTAGCAAATACCATTTTAAAGATGATGCTAGTTGTTACTGGATATAAGAAACATTATGATAGTTTTCCTTGGGAACTCTTTATGGAACTGTGAGATTAAGGAAATCTACTGAACTGGAACATGGATAAAATAATTTCTTCATTATATTCAAAGTGACAGAATTGCTCCTCTTAAAAAACACTCTGCTGGATATAATGGTATATATGCAAGTGAGTACTATCTCATGACATAATTTTATACATAAATATATGTGTGACCTACTCTAGTTCCCAGATATTTTACTTTTCTTATATTATTGATTGAAAAAAAGAGATATACAAGATTTAAACAGAAAGTTGAACTGTTTTTCTACATGTTCTAAAATTCCAGAGCAAAGAGATAACCTGGGCCTAGAAATAGGATAATAACTCTGGAATCATTCTTTACCCAACAGAATCAATTGAGTTCTCCTTTGATCTTTAACTTCTAAGATATGAATATAATAGTTCTCAATTTAAAGATTCTCTTAGAGACCAAAGAGCAGCAGGAAGGAGAAAATGACAATGTTAGTTAATGTCAAAGCAGTAGTTATTTCAAAACCTTCACAAGTTGAATGTTTTATAGATTGTGCCAGATAAGCATGCCAAGACTTACCCACCATCCAAAAACATTGTCATCAGAACTGAATTGTTTCCCCTTATAGTAATAGGCCTGGGAAGTAAATCCATAAATTTAAAGAAACTATGCTAGATAAGAAAAAATTTTATACTTAAAAGGCTAAAAAAAATACATGTCAGATGAAGTTTAAATAGCAGTTATTTTATGGATGCTAATGATCTTCCCCTCATTCTTTCGATGTCCTTCCCAGCCAGTATTTGTACAATAGCACAACTTTCAACTCTTTATTTGAGCTATAGTATATTTAATCACAAAGGTCAAAAGTATGTGGAGTAATAGTCATGAACCCTGAAAGATCTGGGATGCTGATAGAATACCATATTGTAGAATCAGTGAAATTTGATTTGTGGAGAACATAAAACTCACAAAAGTTTTTAAGTGAAAAATATTTTTTCAAAGTTAAAGGAATTTGGCAAACATACAGTTAGTAATTCCTCAGTATATTGGAGGATTGGTTCCTTTGATTTTTAACTTCTAAGATATCTGTGATGTTCAAGTCCTGATATAAAATGAAGTCATATTTGGATATAACTTATATGTGTTTTCCTGTATGCTTTAAATCATCTCTAGATTACTTATAATACATAATACAATGTAAGTACTATGTAAATAGTTGTTATGCTGTATTGTCTAGTGAAAAGTGACAAGAAAAATAAGGCTGTACTTATTCAGTACAGATGCAATTTTTTCCTGAATTTTTTGATCTGTGGTTGGTTGAATCCATGGAGGTGGAACCCATGGATACAGAGGGCTAACTGAATTTGATTATAAGAAAAACAGAACTAACAAACCACCTGATTAAAAAATGGGCGCTGAGCCTGAGCAATATAGCAACATCTCATCTTTAGAAAAAATCAGAAAATTAGCCAGGCATGGTGGTTCGTGTCTGTCGTCCCAGCTATTCTGGATATTGAGGTGGAAGGATTGCCTGAGCCCAGGAGGTAGAGACTGCCATGAGCTGTGATCGTTGTGAACATGCCACTGCATTCCAGCCTGGGCAACAGAGTGAGACCCAGGCTCAAGAAAAAGGCACTGTTGGTAGGAATATAAAATGTTTCAGCCACCATGGAAAACATGAAGGTTCCTCAAAAAATGAAACAGAATTATGATATGATCTAGCAATTCCACATCTGGATATATACCTGAAATAATTGAAAGCAGGGTCTTGAAGAAGTATTTGTACACGCATATTCATAACAGCATTATTTACAGTGGCTAAAATGTGAAAGCATCCATCAGTGGTTAAATAAATGAGCAAAATATGGTGTATACACAACAATGGGATATTATTCAGCCTTAAAAAGGAGGAAAATTTAACATACGCTACAACAAGGATGAACCTTGAGGACATTATGGTATATGAAATAAGCCAGTCATAAAAGGACAAATACTGTGTGATTCTACAAATATGAGGTACCTAAAGTAGTCAATCAAGTTCATACAGACAGGAAGTAGAGTGGTGGCTGCCAGAGTGGTTAGGAGGGAGGGGGGAATAGGGAGTTATTGTTTGATTATAGAGTTTCAGTTTCACAAGATGAAAAAGTTCTGGAGATAGATGGTGGTGATGGTTACACAGCAATGTGAATGTACTTAATGCCACTGCATTACATACTTAAAAATAGTTAAAATAGTAAATTTTATGTGTATTTTACTGCAATTTAAAGACATAAAGGGAAGACTGGCTTAAACTACTGGCATACTATGGAAGAAATTCAGATCACTGTGTCACAACCACTAGAAAATGTTTTAATATGTCTTAGATAGTGGTCTACAAATATAAATATATGGTGACTAGGTATTGAGTATATAAAACACTCCCTTGTTCAAAAATAAATGAATTCTTTTGGTTATTAATTAAAAGCCCATTAATTCAAGGATTTTGTCTCTTATTTTCTTTTTAGTCTGATAGGATTAACACAATGTAGGACTCATATTTGTCATCAGATTAATGCTAAATATCTACCAATATTTCATGTTTTTTTCTTAAAATTCTATGCCTACACTAATTTTACATCTTGTTTTTTATTGCTATTCACCCTGTTTTATCATTCTTTTGTAGGTAATTTACCTTTCTTAACACTGCTCAAGAAATAGTCAAGAGGAATTACTTAATAAGATAAATAGTTACGATCATGAGAGTCCTATGAGAATTGATGATTTTACTTCAAAATAAAAATAGACTATATTGTAATTATTTAAAATTTTAAATCTGAGAAATGAAATATTTTGGTCCCAAGTTTTTCTAGGAGGCACATTTTCCCTGCACAGTTCAGCTAGAAATTTCAATCTTGTTTTTTGAAGCTCTCCAAGGAAGGCCAAATGGTAACATGGGACAAGTCTTTACTTCAGTTAGATGCACCCAGAGTCTTATTCATTTTCTTATCATGCTTATACCTTTAATTTTCTACTTTTCTTCCTTCACAATACCTCGGGTCCTTGCATCCCACACACCCTCAATAGTGTTCCAAGCCCAGCTTGTGGGTGCAGTGACTCCCATGAACTGTACATATTCTTGTTGACCCAACACACACATATCCTTGTTTAGATCTTTTACCTGTCAGTGTTTAGTTGAGGGAGCACAGGATCAATTATCATTAACAATGTCCTCAGTCTTTATCTTCAGTGTTTCCATGGATCTTTACTTCTTTGACTGGGATACTACATGCTTCTCCTCTGCCATTTCAAATCTGATCCATCATTTGGACTTGATTTATCACATGTATGGGCCCATGGGAATACTGAACATAAGCTTTTTGGTTCATAATTTTGACCCCCTTGAGTTCTGTAGTATCTAATACAACCAAAGCTAATGTGGAAAGCTGAGAACAATAGACAGTGTAGCCCAAACACTTTTCAGGTAAACACAGTGGGGAAAGAGGGACAAGACACAGGTGGAATCTCAGATTGTGAGAGATTGGAATGGAACAGCAGCATGTTAAAATATATTTTCCTCTCATGCCCCGACGTCTCCCACCACTGCATTCCCAGCATTTCCTTGGATTCCTTGCAGTTTCCCAATTCAGTTATCTGGAACAGAGGCCTGGAAGTTTGACCAGGTGTCTCATTTTGAAAATAAGGTTTTATTGGAACATAGCCACGCTCATTAGTTGTTTATGGCTGTGTTTGTGTTGCAACAGCAGAGTTGAGTCATTGCAACAGAGACCTAAAACCTTGTAAAGTCTAAAATATTTACTCTCTGGCACTTTATAGAAAAAGTCTGCAGGCCCCAGATCTGGAGCTTTTGATAATTTATAGCTTGAAGGCAGGGATGACACTACAGAATGGAGAGAAAAT
Source organism: Carlito syrichta (assembly GCF_000164805.1). NCBI lineage: Eukaryota > Metazoa > Chordata > Mammalia > Primates > Tarsiidae > Carlito > Carlito syrichta. The sequence continues at coordinate 112,365 of NW_007256125.1, read as the reverse complement.
AGTCCTTTATATGTTCTTTTTTGAGCTTCAAAAATCTAGACCCTGAGAATACTTAGGATAGAAAATTCATTATGATGTAAAAGCCAGGAACCTGAGTCCTGTGACTACATTTCCAAGAATGGATATATTTCCTCACAGTGAAAAAGATTATAGAAGTAGCAAGAAGTGGAATCAGAAAAATATTTATATTTGGTTTGGTTACATGGCATAATATCTACTTATTTATACTTATTATTTATTCAATACTATGTGTTAGGCACTGTGCTAAGTATTTATTATGCATTATCTCATAAATAATACATGCTTGGCATCATTTACATATAGGTAGATTATATCTAGGCAAAATTATATCAATACTAAGTGCTTATATATTATAAAATATTATGCAGCATAATTGAAAGCTCTCAGCTAGGATTTATAAAACTTGTATTAGGCTGGGCTCGGTGGCTCAGCCTGCAATCCCGCCCTTTGGGAGGCCGAGGTGAGTGAATTGCCTGAGCCTGCGGGTTCATGACCCACCTGTGCAACTTGACGAGACCTCATCTCTACAATAAATCAAAAAAATTAGCCAGGCGTGGTAGTGCGCGCCTGTAGTTTCGGCTACTTGGAAGGTTGAGGCAGAAGGATCGTTGGAGCCCAGCAGGTTGAGGCTGCGGTGGCTGGGAGCGGCCACTGCACTCCAGTCTGGGCAACTGAGTGAGACTCTAATTCAAAAAAAAAAAAAGACTTGTATTATAGTGCCATGTGACCTTGGGGAAGTCATTACACTTGTCTGATTCTAAAGGTCCTTGGCTTTAAGATGTAAATAAGTCCATCCTGCTTACCTCATAGGCTGCTAGTGAGTATGAGATTAATTCATAAAAATTCCTTTCAAAACCTTATTTTTATAGATATTAAAGACATTATGTCATTAAATATGTTTCAGATTGAGTTGTGTACATTTTTTTATTGTGTATATTGTTGGTCATATCTCTGTTAAAAGAAAAACTTAAGATGAATTAAATTTAACAGTGTCTTAATTGAGCAAAGAACTCGGGGTAGCCCCTAAGCAGAATAGTTTCAGAGCAACTCCACAGCTGCCACATGGTTGGATAATGCTTAGGGACACAAAAAGAAAAGTGACATACAGAAAATAGAAATGACATACAGAACCAGCTGGATTGATTACAAATAAGTTTGCCTTATTTGAATAAGATTTGAACAGTTGGTCCTCTGTGATTGGTAAAACTCTGTATGATTGTTATAAGAGTAGGCTACAGCCAGGCATGGTGGCTCATGCCTGTAATCCCCGCACTTTGGGAGGCCGAGACAAAAGGATTGCCTGAGCCCATGGGTTTGAGACCAACCTGAGCAACATGGCAAGACCTCATCTCTACAATAAATAAAAAAATTAGCCGGGTGTGGTGGCATGGGCCTGTAGTTCCAGCTACTTAGATGGCTGAGGTGGAAGGATTGCCTAAGCACAGCAGGTCGAGGCTGGGGTGCCATGAGCATGCCACTGCACTCCAACCTGAGTAACAGAGTGAGAGACTCCGACTCAAAAAAAAAAAAAAGTAGGTTACAGTCTGTTTACCCATCCAGTTAGTTATAGTTCACTGTATATGGAGAAACCTTTAAGCCTGGCTTAAAATATGTAAGGAGGCAGCTTTAGGCTAAACTCGTGTTTATGAGACTGCATAATGGGGAGAGAAGGCTCAGTAGTCAGATCTTGGTGAAGTCCAAGTTCTATCACCATTGCTTGTACAGATAACATTGGTCAAGTTATTTAATCTCTCTTAACCTCTGTTTTCTGGTTATAAAATGGGAACAGTGATGCTCCCTCTACAATGTTATTGTAATTATATAGGAGTGCAAATGGTCATAGAAACATGGATTTAGCATAAAAGGAAAAGAATGCAAATGGAATCTATAATTACGATATAATTCTAGCATGTGATATCATACTCAAGCCTTGAATCTGTTGCTCTCCTTTCCCCAAAGTACTCCAGACGTCTGCCTGCCATATACCCACAGCTCCAGCATGAGAACAATGGTGCTCAAAGCTGAGAGAACACTGCTCTTGAGCAACCTTTTCTCAGGGCAGGGTCTGTGAATGCCATATGTTAATCTTCATGTTCTAATGTTTGCCACATTCTCTGGCTCAATGCTGCTTCTATGCTCACTTTTGTTGTATTTCATATTAGAATGTTCAGTTATTTTTGCCTTGTAATCTGAGTCAAAATAAAAAAAAACAACAACTAACAAGTGGAGGAATTTTTCTAAGTTAAAAAAAGGCAAAATTTGTGGAATCTATACTGAGGTGATAGAATAGTTATCTGTACAAGAAATATTATCTGTACCAGAAATATTTGTTGACATAGAGACTTTGGTTTTTTTCTTTCATTTAGGGTCTCACTTTGTCACCCAGGTTGGAGTACAGTGGCATGATCATGGCTCACTGCAGCCTCAACCTCTGGACTCAGGCTGTCCTCCCTCCTCGGCTTCCTGAGTAGCTGGGACTACAGACACTGGCTATCATGCCCGGCTAATTTTTTGATTTTTAAGCTTTTATTTTTGTTTTGTTTTAAAGCTATGGGTACAATTCAAGATTAGTATACAAGTGGAGGTTTTTTTTTTTTTTTAAATAGAGTTGAGGTCTCACTATGTTGCCTAGGCTGGTCTGGAACTCCTGGGCTCAAGCAATCTTCCTGCCTTGGCCTTCCAAAGTGCTGGGATTACAGGTATGAGCTACTGCACTTGGCCAACACAGATACTTTGATAGGTACTAGAGGCATAAAGATGAAGAAGATGTGGGCAGCTAACAGCTCCTGGAGAAGGAGGCAGTTTTTATGGAACCAAGTACTAACAAATCAATTTAAAGAATGGGCAAGAGTGTTATGGGAACATAGATTGCGAATTGACTAACTGCTTGATGGAGGTGGTGGTGGGGGCTGGAGAAGTCTTAACAAAGATAATAGCTTAGTTGATTTTTAAATATAATTTTTTTTTCAGGCAGAGAATGGAGGAAAAGGGCATTCCAGACAGTGGACTCAGTTAGGCAAAGGAGTTGAGGCACAAATGGCAGCATGGTGTGTTCAAATAGCACTGCAGAGTCCTGTGTGGACAAAATCTTCATTAGATATGGAGGATGAGGCTTGATAAGCAAGTGGAGACCACACAGGACTCACATATGCTAGGCTTATGGGCTTGATTGTCTTTCTGTTATCGATAGGACATCAAATATTTTAAGCAAGGAAATGTCATGGTCAAATCCATTTTAGGAAAATAACTAACTACAGATAGAGAACTGCATTTAACAAGGGAATATCCTGACAGCAGTGACCTGTTATGGCGCTATTAAAATACTGTTGGGAAGAGACAGTGAGTCTAAACACAGCCGAATTAGTGGAGATAGGATAGAGAGGATAGATTAAAGAAAGATGCAGAATGTGAATTGAGTGACCAAAGAAAAGAATTAATATGACTGAGTTTGTCAAGTGTGAGACATTGGAGGAACAACTGGAGATCAGTGAGACAGGAGAAAAGAAAAATAAGATCAATATTGGGTGCCACAGGAGGAGAGAATTTCAAGGGGAAGGTAAAATCATTAGAGTCAAATACGGTGCAGAGGACATTTCTGTCTTTGTGCTCATAAACATCTTTAACATTTATTGGATTGTATTCATCCATTTAAATACACATGCATGCATCCACCTGTCCATTTATCAGCAGCTAATTGTTGTATCTACTTCATATCACGTATCATAATGTAATTATTTAACCAATTTCCCTCTTCTCTCAAGTGAGTCTGTGATCACCTTGACAACATTCTATGTTTTTTTCCCCTTTATGTTCTCAATAATAGCATGAGTTCTATAATGTAGTAGTTACTCAACAAATGTTTGTTAGTTATTGGGCCAAATAGGGTATGAACTAGAAAAACAAAATGTTTAAACAATTAAGAAGTTACTGTTGACACTGCAAGAACAATTCAAGAGAATGCTGGAGAAGAAGCCAAATTATAAAGATGTTTAGGAAGGAATGGAAGATGTTATAGCAGTCTATTTTTCAATATTTTTTTTTGAGTTGTGGTCTCACTCTGTTGCTCAGGCTGGAGTGCAGTGGCACAATCACAGCTTACCACAGCTTCAAACTCCTGAGCTCAGGTGATTCTCCCACCTCAGTCTCCCAAGTAGCTGGGACTATTATGTACTACCATGCCCAGCTAATTTTTTGATTTTTTTGTAGAGATGACGTCTACAGCACTCAGTATTCCTGGGTAGTCTCCCATCCAAGTACTAACGCTGCTGAACCCTGCTTAGTTTCTGAGATCAGATGAGTGTGTTCTGGGTGGTTTGGTTATTAGGCTTTTTCATTTAGTGGCTCAGCCTTACCTCGGTTGTTGGAGTCCTGTATTGGATCCTTTGAAACAGTTGTCAGATGAAGAAATAGAGTTTGTAGAGGATTATGTGTTTGAAGGGAGGAGGATCACTCTAAATTGAAGCAAGATAAACCGAAAGAAATCTTCATCTAGGAACAACACAGTGATAAAAAGTTCAAAATCATGAATTCATCAGAATTTTGTCAATTCTAAAGATATATGCCACAAATAGTACGGACTCATTATGTATAAAACAAAAAAATGACAAAGCTATAAGGAGAAACATATAAATTGACAATTAATGTTAATTGTTTAAATATATCTTTCTCAGTAGTTGATATGACAAATAGACCCCCCAAATCCTTGAAGATATGAAAGACTTGGATGATATAATTAACAATCCTGATTGACTTATTGAAATAAAAATCTACAATTTTCGACTGGGTGCAGTGGCTCAAGCCTGTAATCCCAGCACTTTGGGAGGCTGAGTTGAGAGGATTGCCTGAGCTCAGGGGTTTGAGACCAGCCTGGGCAACTTGGCGAGACCTCATCTCTACAATAAATTAAAAAAATTAGTTTGGTGTGGTAGTGTGCACCTGTAGTTCCAACTAGTTGGAAGACTGAGGTGGAAGGATCGCTGGAGCCTAGTGGGTCGAGGCTGCAGTGGCTGTGAGTGTGCCACTGCACTCCAGCCTGGGTGGCAGAGTGAGACTCCCACTAAAAAAAATCAAAAACTATTAATTTTCTTTTGCTTAAAAAACAATATTTTCTGGCTTACTTGAGGTATAATTGATAAAAATTATATATGTTTAAGATGTATGATGTGATGTTTTGGTATACATCATGAAATGATTGCCATAATTCAAGTTAATGAACATATCCATCACCTTACATGGTTACCTTTTTGTTGTTGTTGCTGTGATGAGGACATTTAAGATCTGCTCTCTTAGTAAATTTGAAGTCTACAATAGTATTATTAACTATAGTCATCATGTTATACATTAGATTGCCAGAACTTACTCATTCTGAATAGTTGAAACATTGTACTCTTTGACCAAATCTTTCCCTTTTCCCCAACACCCTGCCCCTGGCAGCCACTACTTTTATTCTCTGCTACTATTGAGTTTCATTTGTTTTAGATTCTACATAAATGAAACCATGTGGTATTTGTCTTTCCATGCCTGGCTTAATTCACTTAGCACAATATCTTCCAGGTTCATCCATGTTGTTGCAAATGGCAAGGTATCTTTTTTTTTTTAAAGCTGAATAGTATTCCTTTGTGTATATATTCTAATATTTCTATCTTATATTTTCTTTATCTATTCAACTGAGGGGAAACACTTCAGTTGATTCCATATCTTGGCTATTGTAAATAATACTGTAATGAACACAGGGGGCAGATATCTCTTCAACATACTGTTTTCTTTTCTTTTTTTAGATAGGAATATATGGTTTATTTAGAAAGTAGACTGGGGAGAGAGAGAAAAGGGAGGTCCACCTCCCCCAGATTGGGGAAGGGGCCAGAGCTTAAAGAGAAGCATGGCCCAGCTATACCTCGGTGTAAGCATGGCTGGGCCAGAGCTTAGCAAAAGCAATGGCGACCAACATACTGTTTTCATTTCCTTTGGGTATACAACTGGAAGTGGGATTGTTGGATCATGTGGTAGTTCTATTTTTAGATTTTTGAGGAACCTCCATAATGTTTTCCATAATGGCTGTAATAATTTACATTTCCATTAACAGTGTACAAGAGTACTTTTTTCTCTGCATCTTCACTAACACTTGTTATCTTTTGTCTTTTTTATAATAGTCATTCTAATATGTGTGAAGTGATATCTCATTGTGGTTTTAATTTGCATTTTCTTGATGATTAATTATGTTGAATATTTTTTCATATTCCCGTTGGCCATTTATATATCTTTTTTAAGAAATGTCTATTCAGGTTCCTTGCCCGTTTTAATTGTTTTTTAAAATTGATTGTTTTCTTGCTCTTTAGTTGCTTGAGTTCTTTATATATTTTGGATATTGATTCTTTGCTAATATTTTCTCTCATTCTGTAGGTTGTCTCTATTGTTTCTTTTGTTGTACAGATAATTTTTAGTTTGATGCAATTATATTTGTCTATTTTTTCTTTTGTTGCATGTACTTTTAGGGTCATATTAAAAAAAATTGCTCAGACCAATGTCAAGAAGTTTTTTCCTATGTTTTCTTCTAGTGGTTTTATAGTTTTAGGTCTTACATTTAAATCTTTAATCCATTTTGAGTTTATTTTTGCATATGGTGTGAGATAAGTGTTCAATTTCATTCTTCAGCATGTGAATATTGAGTTTTCCCAGCACTATTTATTGATGAGATGGTTCTTTCCTCATTTTGTGTTCTGGCAACTTTGTCAAAGATCAAATAACTGTAAATGTGCAGATTTATTTCTTGGCTTTCTATGTTGTTCCTTTGATCTATATGTCTGTTTTTATGCTAGTACCATGCTGTTTTGATTACTATAGATTTGTAGTATATTTTCAAATCAGGAAATGTGATATCTCCAACTGTGTTCTTTTTGCTAAAGATTGCTTTGGCTGCATTAATAGAATTAAGAGTAAAATTCATATGATCATCTCAACTGATACAGAAAAGGCATTTGGCAATATTCAACATTCTCTCATGATAAAACCTTTTAATAAATTAGGTATGAAAGAAATGTATCTCAACACAATAATGGTCATACATCACAAGCCTACAGCTGGCATCATACTCAATGGTGAAAAGCTCAAGGGTATATACTAGAAAAATGAGTGGTGGGATTTGTCTTTGAGTGGTGGGATTTGGGCTTAGGGAAGTATGAGGTAAAGGACTCCATTTTTTTCTTATAAATCTTATAGTATTATTTAACTTAATATACTTAGTACATATGACTTATAAAAATAAAAATTATATTACAGCAAGCATATAATTAGCAATGTGCATTATTGATACCTGCAATAAATGTCTTATCTCTTAAGCACTTGCTGCTAGAAATTGGTAATGGAAAAATTATCTGTTGTGTTTTTACCTCTACACGTATCTTGTTATCGCACAATTATAAGTTGGCACAAAGTTGGGATCAGTGTTATTCATCTACTCACAAAATAAACTTGGTACTTATGCAGTGATTTAGATTCTTCTCTGTTCATCATGCCTAGATAGCCTTTGTCTTGAAGAAGAGCTAAACATCTCCCCATGACCGATAGGACCCTGCCTATGCCTACAACTCCATCTCACAGTGTTCTCCTGACAGTAGGGCTCACTGATCTTTAATCACACAGGTAGTCTTCTTGTTCTGCAAACTCCAAGCTAATTCTCACCTCAGGACTTTTGTTCCTGTTTCCTTCCTATGCTTAGAGTTTTCTTCATCCAGTTCTTAAAGCACTGGCTCTTTTTTTTTTTTTTTCATTCAGGGTTTGGCTCAGAGGTGCTCTGCTCAGAGAAAACCTAACTGACCTCTTCCCTGCAATCCCCGGCTCCTTTGCCCTTTTAATTGTTTTGAATGTACTCACCACCGGCTCCTTTGCCCTTTTAATTGTTTTGAATGTACTCACCACCTTTATTATGCATATTTTTGGTTCCGTGCCACTACCCTCCTAGCTTTTCTTCCTAAAACATTTCTAACAATTTCCAGGGGGTTCTTATAAGTGTGATACGCATGTCCCTTTGCTAGTAAGTGGGTCCTTGTTGAGATCACTTTTTCTCTAATGTAACAGTTCTGGCTGCACATTAGTATTACCCAGGATTGCTTGAAAAATATCCATGCAGAAGCCTTACTACCGTTTAATCAGAATCTAGGAGGTGCGGGGTAAGGCCTAGGCTCTCACATACTTTTTTAAAAGTTCATCTGGAATTCAAATGTTCAGTCAGGGTTGAGAACCACTGCTCCAGGAATTCCAGGAGGTAGCAATGGGGGAGGCCAGGAGGAGAGAAGGCATATTTTTCACATTTAATTTGAGCCACTGTCCACAGCTCTCTAGCCCCTCTGTCTTCATGTCTGTTGCTATTACTGTCCTATGCTGTGTTGCTTCTGAAGTTCTGCTGATTTCCACCAAAGAGCCAAGGTTCTCTTGGGCCCCTGCCCATGGTACAGCCAACCTCTTCCTACCAGTGCACTCTAGTCCTTCTCTCTCTCCACTTTCTGTGCTCGTCTCTTCTGATGCTTATTGAGTACTCTGTGTTAAGCATATACTAAGTGCTTTAAAAAAAAATTTTTTTTAGAATAATCTTAGTGAACAGGAAAGTTGAAAGACAATACAGAGAGTTCCTGTCTGCTCTTCACTGAACTTTCTCTGATGTTAGCATCATATATAAATTTGTTGAAATTAAGAAATTAACATTGTGCTGGGTGTGATGGCTCATGCCTGTAAGCCCAGCACTTTAGGAAGCTGAGGTGGGAGAATTGCTTGAGCCCAGGAGTTTGAGGCCAGCCTAGGCAACATAGCAAGACCATGTCTCTACAAAAAATAAAAAACAAGAAAATCAATTAAAAATATTATCTGGATATTGTGGCATGCTTTTGTAGTCCCAGCTATTTGGGAGGCTGAGGCAGATAGATTGCCTGAACCCAGGAGGTCGAGGATGCAAGGAGCTATGATTCTGCCACTGAACTCCAGTCTAGGCAGCAGAGAGAGACCCTAACTCAAAAAAAAAAAAAAAAAAAGAAAGAAAGAAAAGAAAAGAAAAAATAAATTAACACTGGTATAGTACTTTCAATGAAACTCTAGACATTATTCAGATTTAGGCTGGATGAGGTGACTCACATCTATAATTCCAGTACTTTGAGAGGGCAAAGCTGAAGGGTGGCTTGAGGCCAGGAGTTTGAAACCATCCTGTTTTTTATTTTTTTGTCGCTACAAAAAAATAAAAAGAAAATGAGCTGGGCATGTTGATGCACACCTGTAGTTCCAGCTCTTTGGGCGGCTGAGGCAGGAGGATCCCTTGAACCCAGGGATTCCAGGCTGCAGTGAGCCATGATTGTACTACTGCATTCCAGCCTGGGTGACAGCCTGCTTCTCTCTCTCTCTCTTTTAAAGGAGTGGATTTGACTACTGTTTAGATTTCTGTAATCTGTGACAGTTTCTCAATTTTTCCTTGTTATGGCCTTGATGGTTTTTAAAATTACTTGTCAGATATTTTGTAGAATGTCCTTCAAATTGAGTTTGTCTGATATTTTCTTAGGATTAAACTGAGGTGATGGGCTTCTGGGACAAGTATTACAGAGGTGAATTACCCCTCTCATTGAATCATGTTAGGGAGTACATGATGTCAACATGACTTATCACTGATGATGTTAACTTTGATCTCTTGGTTAGGATGGTCTCTCAGGTTCCTCCACTATAAATTTATGTCTTTTCCTTTTCCATGGTATATTCTTAGGAAGCAAGCCACTGAGTTCAGCCTACCCTTAAGTAAAAGGGAATTAAACTCCACTTCTTGGAGGGGGAAGTATCTACATGTATTATTTGTAATTATTCTGAAAAAAGATTTTTTTCCTTCTTTATCATTTATTTGTTTATTCAGTCATTTGTTTATATCAGTATGGATTCATGTATATTTATTTTGTTCTTTGGGTTGTAATCCAATACTACTGTTATTTGTTTTTTTGCTAAAATTTTTGCAACTTTGGCCATTGGTTCCTCTTTCAGGTTGACTCTTGTGTCTTTCTCTTTTTTTTCCTCCTCTCTCCTTTTCTTATTTCCTCCTTTTACTATTTCTTTAGCTAACATTCTGGCACAATAAGATGCTCATCTTTATATTCTCTGCCTCAGCCGTACAACTGTGTGTTGTTTTATATACACTATCTCACTGAATCCTCAAGATAACTTTGCAAGGTAGATAAATGTTATTATTTCCACTTTTATAGATTTTGAAACTGAAGTCACACAGTACTTGGCATGTTCAGAACTTGAACTCAGCTGTTTGAAATAAAATTGTAATTGACCTCTAAGCTATATGCTTTCTCCTTTTCCTGACAAGTTCATTTAGGTTGAGATCAATTGAGGAGGATCTTACTGATCTACTTTAAACATTTTCTCATAACCCTTGCCCCTCCTTCCAGGCTCTTCTATACTGGGAATTCAGCAATAAGCAAAACAGAAAAAAATTCCTGCTTTCAGAATCCACATTTTAGTGGGTTATTAATTACAATTATTGAGCACTTATTAAACATTAGGCACTGGTTATCACTTTACATATATTAATTTTTTTTTTTTTGAGTTGGAATCTCTGCCGCCCAAGCTGGAGTGTAGTGGCATGATCACAGCTCACCACAGCCTCAAACTCCTGTACTCAGGTGATCCTTCCACCTCAGCCTCCCAAGCAGCTGAGACTATAGGTATGTGGCACCATGCCTGACTGATTTTTTGATTGTTTGTAGAGACGAGGTCTTGCTATGTGGCCTAGGCTGGTCTCGAACTGCTGGGCTCAAGCAATTCTCCCTCCTCAGCCTCCCAAAGTGCTGGGATTACAGGCCAGAGTCACCACACCCAGCCTACATATATTAGTTGATGTAATATTTATTTACTATAGCCCCATGAGGTATCTTCTATTATCATTTATAATTTTTAGATGAGAGAACTGAGGTGCAAAAATGTTGTCACTTTTCCATGATCACTCTGCCAGTAAGCTAGAAGCCAGAGTTTGTACCAGACAGACTCACTCTGTCCTTCATTTAACGACTACATACTCTATTGCTTCTTTTCCTGCTTTCTTAAGGCGGTGAGTTACAAAGCTACCCTTAGGCCTTTGGTCCAGTCTAATCCCATTTAAATTGTTTTTATTTGTTTATTTTTGTTTGTTTTTAGATTGAAAAATATAGTTTATTTAGAAGGTAGATACAGAGAGAGAGAGAGAGAGGGAGAGAGAAAGAGAGACAGAGAGAGAGAAAGAGAGAGAGAGAGAGAAAGAGAGAGAGAGCAAGAGAGAGAAGATTCACCTTTCCAGGGTGGAGAGGGGGCCAAAGCTTAGGGAGACAGTGCTTAACAAAAACATGGCCCCATTTGAATTGTGTTTAGTAGAAATTCCTAAACTTTAGGCATTTGGAAGGCACAGATGCAAATTTTCCCTATGTTTTATATTTCTTGGGTTACTTCTGTTAAGACTGGGAAAGAGAATTGTGTTGCCAGAGCTCAAGCCACTATATTTGACTGGAAAGTCACTGGAATTTTAAAATAGGGTTGTGGTTTATATCTCTGTGTGTGTCAGAATGATGCACTGGGAACAGGAGTTGGGGTTACGGTGATGTTCTTTATGAGAAGTCTAAACTAAGATTTAGTGAAAGTAGAAAATATGGATAGTGAAGAGAGAATATCAGTGTCTATCTATCTATGAGATCGTTCAGAGATGAAATTGATATGTATTGCTGATGTGGGGAATGAGGTAAATAACTGATTTTCTTTTTCTCTTCTTCTTCTTCTTCTTCTCCTCCTCCTCCCCCTCTTCCTCCTCCTTTTTTTTATTTTTGAGAGACAAGACCTTGCTATGTTGCCCAGGCTGCTTTCGAACTCCTGGGCTCAAGTGATCCACTCCCCTGGGCCTCCCAAAGTACTGAGATTACAGATGTGACAGCTAAGAACTGAGAAAGTTTCTAGCATGGCAGATATTATGGGGCCTATCAAAATTAGCGATGTCTGTCTTTTTTCTGGGCCACATTACACTTTGAATACCTTTAATTACAGTAATGTAGAACTTTAAGGGGAACAATGACTACTTAACGAGTTTCATGTGCCATTTATTTTTTTATCAAATGCAAATAAATTTAGAGATATCTTAGGGTTTGTAACTTCTGTATGAGTGGTTTTGGATTTTGGAATTGATGTTTCTTCATTAGTAAGGAGAGGTAGATGACTGTATTGCATAGCCCAGACTTTTTAGGAACTATCTGAATTATTCTTACCTGAGAATATGGATCAAAAATGAAATTTACTTACTTTTGTTCCTCCCGTTCACAGGGAAAGGCTGTTCTGCTTTCTTCTCTTGGAAAGCAAAGTTGTTTTAAAAAGAGACTTTTCCTTTTTTTAAAAAAATTTTGTTTTGATGCAGATATACAAATAGCTTATAAAAAATAAAAAAGTATGATGGGACATTACTGGCTGAATTGCTTAAGAAGAATGTTGTAATTTATTAGTATGCACTTCATGTAAGGGGGAAAAATCATTACAGGACAGTCAGGAGGTTCGGGACACATATAAGAGTTTTCCTATTAGGGTACTCTTTACCACTATGGCTGTCTTCTTTCGTGCAGGTACTCCCCCACTCTTAGTCTTAAACTGAATGGAAAGTTGTTTATAGAATCTGAATCTGAATTTAGCAGGGGCTTGCTGCCCTGAGGTTTATGGTCTCTGCCTGATTCTATGATTAAGCCAGGGCCACAGATACCATTTGAGGTTTCGCTCCTCTCTTGCCAACCAGCCAGCCTTGAATTGCTTCCAGAATTATTCTTGTCTCCATCCATGCGTACAATGGCTTTTTCTTAGGTATTAAAGCATCCCAGTATGCTGTGCACTTCTACCAATCCTCCTTTACTCTCTCCTCTGTTGTGTACTAGGAATTTGAAGTCTCAGAAACAGAGATCTGTGTGGGGCTGATGGAGGAACCAACTTATCCATAATATGCAATGCACTACCTTGTAGTAGTAACATTTTTGTTAAAGAATAGAGGAAGCCTGGCTCTTGGTTTTCCAAATAAGGGGAAAACTACTGGGTTGTAATTGGATGTCATCATGATTACTCATCTCAAGTATAAAAGTCAGATGACCTTGTCACTTTGGATAGTGACCAGGCTATGTCCGTGAAGATTGTTGATGGATAGACCTCTCTCCACTGGGTATGCCAACAATGGTGGCAGTATAGTGACTGCTGTTTGGATGTTTAAAGTGAACTTTAAACATACACAAGAAAAGAAAAGTTAAAAAAACTTGTTATCAGCAAAGGGCTGAGGAAACAGTGCAGATAATATCTTATGTAGAAATTAAAAGGAATTTTGTTAAAAAAATATTTTTGATTCAACTTTTTTCCTTGGAATTCTAAATCTTTTGTTCATTCCCTTATAATAAGTGTCAATTATTTAGTTAGGGCCTAGTAAAGGTAAGGAAGTCTACCCTAATTGCTGGCTGGTTTTCCTTAGAATAGGAGCATATGGGGGAAAAATCTTTTTTTCTAACTAATTTAAAGGCAGTCTGTACTGTTCTGAGACAGAACAGGATACATATGATTTATTATTCAGGAATGTACGTCTTAATCTTTTGCACCAATGATACTTTCAGTGGAAATTATCCACTAAAAGGTTATAATGTTATCTTCCCCCCTGCCCCCTGATTTTGGCCAGTTTTGATCTTTATCATATCTCTCTAGAAGTATTTTGATGAGATGTTGAAAAGAGGCATACTGACTGGCATGACTGTCTGCTGCCATACTAACCCAGACGTAAGAAAAACTACTTTTGATGCATTCCTTGATATTCCATCTGGCTGTAGTGATATTCCCAGAGTGTTACAGATATTTATTTGCATCTGGTGCAAAGTTATCATTAATTAGAAACATAAACCTCGGTTTGGAACTTGACTATATCAGGAGAAAAGTTAGTATTGGTTTATGACTTTGTGATAAGTCTGTTACCAAGTATTTTTAGGTCATCAGACCATCAAGCCAATTGATAGTCCCTGAGTTACAATGGAGGAAGCACCAGTTAATCTAAATTGCATGTGGAGATGACAAAATCTGTAAGTCTTTAGTGATTTCATCTAGCCTATTTAACTTAGGGCTGCAACGGAAACTAATATGGGAATTTTTCTGTTCTTGGCACAATTCCACAATTACATAGAAGTGTCCATTTTCTAGGGAATAATGCCAGCCTCATCTGAGTTTCTTATTTTAGCATGTAAATTCTATATTATTTATTCTTGGATTAACCACAGAAAAATTTTGAACCTGAGCTGACTTCCCTGATGCAAAATGTTTTGACATCATCTTTGTTTACTATTGTTTAGATTGTTGAAAGAAAATGTACATTAATCTTTTTTAAAATTTAAATTCTGTTAGCTTAAAAAGGAGTACTTTTAAAAAATTCTAGCAAGAACATTCCTCTTAATATTAGCTTAACTCAAACAATATTAATATATTAGCTTAACTCAAACAAGGAAGGTAAGTTTATTGATATGAAACCTCATTTTCTGTCTTGAAGATACACTAACAGGACAATCGTTGTTTTAGTTTCTTAGAGTCATTGTCTTTATCATCAGTGAAGATACCAGATATATGAATATGGTTAGATGTCTTCTTGATATTTGTCATGTACTTAGCAAAAACAAAAAACAAAAAGCAATTTACATTTATGTTTAGATTGGAAATATACTTTGTAATTGTTATCAAAGATCTATTAATAGAATAAACCAAATATTTATATGATCTATTTTTAACTTAAAAACTGTTGTTCTTTTATTAATTATGTACATAATACATAATGATTTTGGAAAAGTTTGAAAATAATAATTATGAGTTATAATGCTACTACCCTGAGATAACAACTTAATATTTTGGTATAATTTTATAATAAATTCTAATTAAAACTTCTCATTGAATGTTTATAATTTCAAAAGAAGCAGCTCTAAAAAATTTATAATCTCAAACCAAAGAAAAGGGACTTCACTGGGACCTCTGGAAGGTTTTTGTTCCCTGGAACTTGGTGGATAAGTGCATAGATATGTGATTCACGCCTGAGATATTTAGAGAACTAGAGAATGTCTGGAGGGCTGTAGTTTGGGAAGCCACTGTAATCTTGCAATTTTGGGAAGCCACTTGCAATCTTCCTGCAGGTCAGGGTGAGAAAGAGAAAAATACTGTGTGCTTGTTTTAGATCCTGTCCAAGAGGATAGAAGGAAGCTGGTGGTGTACCGGTGATACCTGGAGCTGAGGAGCGACTTAAAAGTGACCAGCTGGAAAAGAGATAGATTCATTAGTGTAAAAAGGCTCTGCAGGTGAGAGATCTTCATGGATGGGGCAGAAGAGATCTTCGACGAACCCATCAAAATGCCTCCTGCGCCAATAAGTAGGCTTTAAACCTCTACAAGCCTGGAGAACAACAGCACTAGGTCACCTAGTGGTGCAATTAAGTAGGACCTTCACTACTGCCAGTACTTCTCCATCTCCTTCACTCCCTGACCTTACATACAGCCATGAAGAAACCAGAAATGATGCTTAGCAAAAAGGGTGCTACCTGGAGTTAAGTTCTGTCACTGTTAAACACCAATGGTTTTTCTTAAGTGCTACTGATTTTCTTAAAAGTAATTGCACGTGGTTGATACTCAGTAGATATTTGTCAAATCAATCTTCGTGAAATAAAATGCTGTGCCTAATTTACTAGACATAAAATTATCTTGTCCTGGTTTCTACTGTGGGTTTGAACACTGTGGTGGGTATTCTTTTCCTTCCTGAACTTTTGTTTTAAGGTGCTTGCTATCTATCTATCTATCTATCAATCATCTATCATCATCTTTATCTATCTATCCATCCATCTTCTATCTATTTAATCTATCTATATTTTTATTTTATTTATTTGATTTTTTGTTTTTGTTTTATTTTTAAAATGTGGGGTACAATTCAGGAGTAGGTATACAAGCAGTCATCATATAGGTCAAGTTTGGGCCTCCCTTAGGTCCCCATTTTGCCTGGTTTGAGATCAGGTACCTTTATTGTGTCCCTTCCTCCTTATTTTATTTTTTATAATAGAGACAAGATCTTGCTGTGTTGCCCAGGCTGGTCTTGAACTCCTGGACTCAAGCAATCTGCCTGCCTTGACCTTCCAAATTGCTAGTATTGCGGCATAAGCCACCGTGCATGACCTAATCTATCTACATTTTAAATTAACCATATAAAAAATACGTGATACCCCTTTACCTCAAAATATTTCAGTTTGTATTTCACACGAAGCAAGGATTTTTGTTGTGTGTCCACAGTACAATTATCAAAATTAGGAAATACACATCGAAGCAATATTATTATATAATTTCAGATCTGTATGATATTTTGTCAGTTGTCCCAGTAATATCCTTTATGGCAAAAGAAAACAGAAATTCTGCATTGCATTCAATTGTCATGTCTTTTTGATCTCCTTTCATCTGAATCTTTATAGTTCTTGGGATTTTCTTTGGAGTTTATGACATTGACATATTTGAGAGTGCAGGACAATCATTTAGTAGAATGTCGTTCATCTTGGATTTCTCTGATTTTTTTTTTCATGAATAGTTTCAAATTAAGTACTTTTGGTAGTTGCATCCCAGAAAATGATTCTGAATCTTCTAAGAGTATTGTAAAAGGAGGTACATACTTCTGATTTGTCCCATTGTCAGCAATGAAACTTGAATCATTAGGTTAAGGTGATGGTGTTTCCAGTTTTCTTCACTAGGAAGTTACTGTTTTACCCTTTGTAGTTAAAGGTTATCTTTTGGGGGGTGTACTTTGAGACTATGTAAATATCCTGGCACTTCTGAAATTTTCATCCACCAGTTTTATTATACATTGATGATTCCTGTGTGAGTTTACTGTTATGATATAGGCAAACAGTGGTTTTCTAATTCCGCTATTCCTTCTACATTTATTAGTTGGCTTTCTACTATAAGAGAGAGCTTTCCCTTCACCCTTATTCATATGTATTAGTGTGGATTCTTGTATCCATATTCTGTTCAGTCAGTTTTTAGCTGTCATTATTTATTTTGATGCTCAAATTATGCCAGATTTGGTCAGTGGAAAAACCTTCAAGACAGCTTCTGTATGCTTTTACTCTATCCTGGTCATTCTTTGAACACTTCTTTAATTTTTGGCAGAAGATGTTTCAGGTTTATCTTGTTTTAGTTTCTTGACTCAATCCTGGTATCAGACGTTTCTCCAAGGAGCCCGGGTTCCACTGAGTGGAGAATAGTATTTAAAAACCAAGATCTGAACACTAGATGTGCTTATAATTACAAACTTTTAAAAGCTCCCATTAGTTGTTCTATAAATGATTATTTTCACCAGGGTCATCACATGTGTTACATGCCATTACATGTGATTTCTCCTGATTTCATGCTATTTTTCTGCTCAGAGGTTTGGAGTCATTGTATTTGCTTACTTAGGAAGCATTGCTTACTCTGAAGTCTGCACTTTTAAAAAGACTTTAATTGCTTTCACTCTGGGTAGTTCAAAGGTTACTGGATTTTATTTAATATCTTTATTACTTAGGTTACTTTTATTCTTTTGTTTCATTTATCTCTATCAACTAAACATGTAGACTGTAGTTAATTGAATATTCTCTTGGCAATGGAACAAGGCTAAAGGTGATTCTTGTTAATTTGTTACTCATTTGGGGTTTCCATTTATCTGGATTTGATTTAAGATACTATTTAGACTTGGTTTGTAAAGAGCTCTGTGCTGAACATTTTTGTGTTTGCCTAAAACGTCCTTTCACAGACTGACGTAGTGCCGCTATTTGGAGTGTGGGAATTCATTTTATGTGAGAGTCTGGCTGGGTTTTTATTTTCTTTTCTACTCAAAAAGTATGTTTTATATTTCTGTCATTTAAAATTTGATTTTATTCCTGAAAATGAAAAATTTTTAACAATGGTAATTCTCTTTATTTAATGATTCTGTGATGCATCTGTCAGAACGTGAGCTGCGTTCAGCTTGTAGAAAATGTTAACCCTTGATATACAGATCTAATTGCTGGTGTAGTTTCTTTAGAATAGATTCCATGAAAATATATTTGAATTCTTAATTTGAAGACAAATTTTGCAATTTATTTTTGTTATATCAGTGTGGTTTATAATAGTTTTTTTCCTCTCCGTACTTGAATAAGACTTCTAGGATTTATGATAATATAGTCTCTCTCTCTCTCTCTCTCTCTGTGTGTGTGTGTGTGTGTGTGTGTGTGTGTGTGTGTGTGTATGTGAGTGTGAGTATAGTTAAGTCATTTTTAGCAGGCTGCATTGTCATGGTTACCAAAACCTTTGCAGTTGTAGACTCCATTGGAATGATGATAGTTTTGAAGACTTTTAATTTCTTTTCCTTAAAAGATAGTGCAGGCAAGATAGTATCTTGATACCCAGTTATCCTTAACACCAGTCAATACTTTGAAAACATTTATTTTGGTGGTTTATATGATGACATCATAGGCATGCATGGCATTGCATAAAATACAAAAATATGCACCAGTCAGGTGAAAAGTGTTTATTAAGTTCCTACTGTTTGCCTCATGTTATGCTATCTAGTTGGGGAAAATGAATCATGTGTACACTTAAACGAATTGTCAAACAAAACATACTTTTTGGCTGGGCTCTGTGGCTCATGCCTGTAATCCCAGCACTTTGAGAGGCCAGTGTGGAAGGGGCCCAAGAATTCAAGATCAGCCTGGGCAACATTGCAAGACCTGGTCTCTAAAAACAAACAAACAAACAAACAAACAAACAATCATACTTTATAAACATTATCAAATTGGGTATAATAAAACAAAGTTGTAATTCTGTGATAAATGCTGTTATCAATGTACTTTTTTTCTCAGTATGCTTTGCATGTCTTGCAGGATGTTACTTAACTTACACATTTATTTCCCTCTTCTAACTAGGAATGTATGCTTGTTAGTATTATATTTAAAATGTTTTAGGTGCTGTGTAAGTAATCAACCAGTTCTGCTGCCTCTTTGTGAGAGATTGAGAGGTGTAATTTAAAAGGTTATTGAGGTAGCAAACCATATTCACATTTTTGGTCTTTGAATAGTACATGAATTGTTGTTTCTCATGGAAATATTTTGTGAAATATTACTCATAGTAATAAGTGATAACAGTTTAATAATTACTTGTAGAATAACGGTAATTAGCTGTATGACCTTGGTTAAATTACTTTGTTTTTCAAAACCTCATTTTTCTCAATAGTAATTAAAATAGAACAATAAAATTTACCTCATGTAGTTCTTGTGAGACTTAAATGAGAACACATATGAAGCACCAACATAGTCCCAGGACTCAGCAAGTGCTGAGTACATGTTAACTGTTACTATAATTCTAAATTACTTCTAGTTGACTTTGTGGAGTTGTTGGGTTCACTGTTTAGAAAGTCTGCAAGTATGCAGGGAGAACTCCTGTTGTATTGAAATTTATATAAATCTTATTGGAATCCTGCTGAGGTTGGCTTTGGAATCTTGTATGGAAAAAGGTGTATGTCTTGCAGATTAGAAATACTGTATCTATACTCTGAGGGGAAGCGAAAAAGTAAAATGAAGTACAACTGTGAGAATCTGTTGTGCTTGTGACAGAAGGACGAACTACTAAATTGACAGTAGGATTGTGGGAAAGGCTTTTTACAATGTCAATAGAAACATTAAATGAAAAGTAAGTTTGTGAAACTTTGGCCCGTTTGCTGAACATGTCATCCTTCAGTTCTGACAGTGGAGGAAAGAGATATGATAAGGGAAATGTCCACAAAGCAAAAACCAAAAAACAAACAAACAAACAAAAAACACCAAAATACTTATTAGAGAATTAGCGCTTGAATTTTATTTTTTACTTTTTCTTGTGAGTCAGCGTCTCACTCTGCCACCCAGGCTGGAGTGCAGTGTCACAATCATGGCTCACTGCAGCCTTGTCCACCTGGGCTCAGGCAATCTTTCCACTTCAGCTTCCTGAGTAGCTGGGTCTACAGATGTGCACCACTACACCTGGCTGTTTTTTGTTTTTTTTTTTTGAGTTGGAGTCTCACTCTGTCGCCCAGACTCGAGTGCAGTGACCGCTTCCGGCCACCGCAGCCTCAACCTGCTGTGCTCCGGTGATCCTTCTGTTTCAGCCTTCCAAGTAGCCGGAATTACAGGCATGTGCTACCATGCCCAGCTGATTTTTTGATTTATTGTAGAGATGAGGTCTCACTGCCCAGGCGGGCCTCGAACCCGCAGGCTCAGGCAATCCACTCACCTCAGCCTTCCAAAGGCGCGGGATTACAGGCTGAGCCACCGAGCCCGGCTCACCTGGCTAATTTTTAAATTTTTTTGTGGAGACAAGGTCTTGCTGTGTTGCCTAGGCTCAAGCAGTCCTCTTGCCTCGGCCTCCCAAAGTGCTGGGGTTACAAGTGTGAGCCGCAGCACCCGACCTGAATTAGTCTTACAAAGTAGACAGTGGCTAAGGAGAATCTTCAGAATGGAATACTAGCTCAGTTTTTTCATCTGTGAAGGAAGAATTTTTGCCCCAGACTCATTCAGTTCTAATATTCCTTGGTGTACTTTTAGTCATATGAAATGAAATTTGCGTATCATTTGAAAATTTCTTTTTTAAAACATTTTATTGTGGAAAAATATAAGGTTACATAGAAGTAGAGAGAATAGTATAATGGATCTTAAAGTACACATTACCCAGCTCATTATTGATCAACTCATTGTCAATCTTGTTTTGTTTATAATCCTACCTATTCTACCCTCCTGATATTTTTTAATTTAATATTTTATTTTATTAAACATTTTAATTGATATTTAATAGTTGTTCACCCCCTGATTATTTAAAAGCATAGCTCTGACTTCATATCATTTCTTTTCTAAATATTTCAGAATATATCTAATAGAAAAATATTCTTTTTACAGCATACACATTTAATGCCATTATCCTATATAAATAAAAATAACTATAATTTATTTTTTATAATTTCTTCATCTCATTAAACATGCAGTTGGTTTTCAGATTTTCCCAATTCTCTGTCTCTCTCTCTTTTTTACAGTTTATAATTTGAATTGGAATCCAGACTAAGTCCAATCGTTATTGATTGATATGTCTTTTAAATCTTTTTACATTTATAATTCCTTCTCAATCTTTTTTCCTGCAATTTATTTGTTTACAAAGCCAGTTCATTTGTCTTGTTGTGTTGTTTGATTATCCTACTTAAATTCCCATAATGATTAATTTTTGTTGTTGTTCTTTATGAAGTAATGTGTAATCTTGCTCAGATTTTGGGTTGATTTTTTGATTTTCATCAAGAATACTTCATAGAAGAGGCACAAAATGGCTAAATATTACTTTCTTTGTGATGTTGACAGTCATTGATGATGATTGCCTGTTAGTTTATTAGAAATTGCAAAATAATACTATTTGAGTTCTACCATTCCTCCTTCATATATGGGTTGAAAAACTTCTATAAAGGGAATCTTTATCTCATCAATGATATGATTACCCTGAGGTATAGTTCATCTAGTAAAGGTAGGAGAGATGCAAATCTTTCTCTTTATTTATCAATTGTCATAATTATGAATTTTTCCCTAGTATCTAATGGTGACTGATGTTTTGTGTGTTTTTTTGTAAATTTTAGTATGAACCCACAGAATTTAACATATTTTTTAATTCATTGCAGATAATATCCTTATTGATGCTCACTTTCTCATCTTAGGCCATTGGGGGCCTTTTCAGGTTGGCTTCTGTGTCCTTTTAACATGATGAATAGTCTTTGATAGCTTCCTTGATTTCTGATATATCAAGATATTTCGGGAGTATTTTGTACATTTCCTGCTTTATCTTGGAATCAGCCATTTGTCTAAGGACTCTTAGTTCCTTTTAGTGGGTAATGGTATTTAGAGACCATTGTCTGATACTATGAATTCTCATTGCTATCAGGTTAGTCTTTGCTTCTAGGCCTTTTCAGTGCATTGAAAAGAAAAGAAATATTTTAAAAAGGAATTTGCATAAGAAGCTGAGGTGTGAGGGGATTGCCTGAGCCCACGAGTTTGAGAACAGCTTGGGAAACTTGGCGAGATCTCTTCTCTACAATAAATCAAAAAATTAGGTGGGTGTGGTAGTGCATGTCTATGGTTCTGGCTACTTGGAAGGCTGAGCTGGAAGGATTGCCTGAGCCCAGCAGGCTGACACTGAGATGGCCGTGCGCGTGCCACTGTACTCCAGCCTGGGCAACGGAGTGAGACTCTAACTAAAAAAAAAAAAAAATTTGCACCATGAATTTATAATCCATCAATTAAATTAAGAAATGTATTACACACTGAAAAATAAGCAGGGAAAGAAACAATGTCCAGATATTTAAATATATTTACATTACTTATTGTGAGGCATTTTATTGTATTTTGTTTTCCTTCCAGGTAGGTGATCTATTATTGGAGCTACTGGAATATTAATATTAGCTAACTAGCAATTAGCTATGGTAGTAATTTTAAACATACTCCTGCTTTTGAATTCATTATGAAGATAGGTCCTAGTCCTCTTTGAAATCTTCTTCTTTCTTATCCCTAATCATCCATCACTGACCAGGTCTATGTCTTTTTTTTTTTTTTTTTGAGTTGAGGTCTCACTCTGTCACCCAAGCTGGAGTACCGTAGTATGAGAGTGGCTCACCACATTCTTGGCCTCCTGGGCCTCAGCCTTCTGTTTCTTAAAGTAGCTGGGACCATACAGCTAATTTTTTGATTTTTTTGTAGAGACAAGTTTTCACTATGTTGTCTAGTCTGTTTTCAAACTCCTGGGCTCCAGTAGTCTTCTCTCCTTGGCATCTCAATTTTCTGGATTACAGGTGTCAGCCACTGTGCCTGGCCTCAGGACTATATATTGAAGGGTTCTATGCTTACCAGACAGACAGTAGAGATGCACTTCACAAGTAAAATGGCATATGTAGAGGCCCAGAGAAATTAAAGAACCTTGCATATCTGAAGAACAGCAGCTATTCTAAGTATGAGTTGTTTTAGAGGAGTAGCAAGAGATAAGATGTATGGATTAGGTGGGGACTGGTTCACAAATGACTTAGTATGTCATGCTAAAGAACTATTATTTTTATCTTGTAGGCAATTTCATAAGAATTTTAATAAGGAAATGTCTTGATTAGAATTACATATTCGAAAAGGCTTTGTAGTCATGTGAAAAGTAAACTGAGGCAGGAGAAGGAGTAAGATATTGCTGGAAATAAGAGACTAGATGGACTTGGGAGTTATTTGGCAGGATGAGTAATCAATAAGTAGTGATCAGTTGGCTATAGGGAGAAAGTGGAAGTAAACGGTCCAGGATGACTCTTAAGTTTCTGAATTGTCCAACTGTGTGGATGATGTTTCATTCAGTGTAATAGTAATCGTAGGAGAAGGAGCCATCTGGGTTGGTGGCATGATTGAGGTGGGATAGTAAGTTTTGTTTAGTAATTATCAGCTTGCATTACCTTGGACTTTCTGGTGGAGATGTCCATACACACACAAGTATACATAAACATCTTTATATTTAAGGACCCAGACTTGGGTTCAGATCTCATCTCTGCTACTTCCTATACCTACTTCCTATCTGAGATGACTTAAACTTTCTAAGTCTCAGTTATTGTAGTTATAAAAATGTGATAAAGGTACATAACCCATAGGGTTGTTGTGTTAATTAATGTTATCTAATTGACAGAAGTCTAACAGAGTGTCATATATGATAACTTGGTAAATATTATTGTTGTTACTCTAGATATGGGTATTGCCAGTATCTTTAGAGCCACGAATGGATGAGATATTAGAATGAGAAGATATGGACTGTTGAGGAATGTCAACAGTTGAACTGCAGAAATTTCGTTGCCTGGACCTTCATACTCTGTCCTTTACCCCTATTAGCTTATTTCAGTTATTACTGGAGGATGTACAGGTTTATCTCTGTTGTTTGTTTTCTAAGTTGAGATCTCATTCTGTTGCCCAGACTGGAGGGCAGTGACACGATCATGGCTCAATGCACCCTCGACCTCCTCCTCAGGCGATCCTTCCACTTCAGTCTCCCAAGTAACTGGGACTACAGGCACTTGTCACCACGTCTGGCTTATTTTTTGATTTTTTGTAGAGTGTGGTCTCACTCTGTTGCCCAGGCTGATCTTGAACTCCTGGGCTCAAGCGATTCTCCCTCCTCTGCCTTACAAAGTGCTGGGATTGCAGGCATGAGCCACTGCACCCAGCCATATCTCTGTTTTATAGTTGGTTGTAATAAGTGCTATTCATATTCCCTAGGTTATTTATTCATACTCATTTGTTTATTCAATATGCATTTACTGAAATGCTGGTTGACTTTTTAAAAAATAACATTTTATTATAGAGATGTGGGGTAGGTAGACATTATTCTAGGTGCTGAAGATTTCACAGAGAACAGACACCTAGGTCATGGGCCTCATGGTGCTTAATTTCTAGAGGAGAGACATATCCATCAAGAACATAAAAATAACAGCTAGTGATAAGTGCTTTAGAGAGAATGAAAATAAGATAAAATTCTAGAGAGTTTCTAGGAGTTTATGTTAGATTGAATGGTAGGGAAGGCCTCTCTCAGGAGGATATATTTGAGATCACATAATCAGTAGTAGCCAGCCATGTGAATATTGGAGGGAAGTGCATTCTCGTGCAAAGGCCCCAGGGTGGGAATAAGCTGTAGAGAACACTAAGAAGGCCAGTGAGACCAGGATGGAGGAGTGGGAAAATTGATCAGTTGAGGCCAGAGAGCAGGTAGTGACCAAGCCATGTAGGACCCCCTAAGCCAGGACAAAGGGTCTAGTTTTATTTTAGGATACTTGGAGGGCTCCTAGAAACCTTTAGGTAGGAAAGTAGTGCATTCTCAAGTACATTTTTAAATAATCACTGGGACCACAAGAGGCAAGAATGAAACAGGAGGCTAATGATATAGTCTAGATGAGAGATGCTTCATCTTATTCTCTCTTTTCCTTTTATTATCAGATGAAAGCCCCATCCTGAAACTCTTGGTTGCTTGGAAGCCTCATAGCTATCCTTGAACTGATTCCTGTTTGAAGAGTTGTCTTGATAGTTGAAGTGCTCCATACCTAGAGCAGTGATTACCTACTGAAGTCCTTAGCCTGACTCTTTTTTAATTTTGATTTTAAAATTGTGGGGTACAATTCAGGGTTAGGTAAACAAATATTCATTGTGCAGGTACTCTTATTGACGAGGTGTGCCCCCCCTTCCCCAGGCAGATTTCAACTACTGTCAGTCCCACCTCCTCCCCACCGCAGTTTCCCGCTACTGTCAATCCTTTTCTTATAGTTTTAC
Organism: Carlito syrichta; assembly: GCF_000164805.1. Classification (NCBI taxonomy): domain Eukaryota; kingdom Metazoa; phylum Chordata; class Mammalia; order Primates; family Tarsiidae; genus Carlito; species Carlito syrichta. Next base: position 86,984 of record NW_007256125.1, on the reverse strand, counting down.
GGTAGTTCAAGATCCACTTATGAGTGAAAACATGTGATACTCAGATCTTTGTTTCTATGAAAGATCACTCAGTATTATAAATTCTAATTCCATTCAGGTTGCTGTGAAGTGCATGATTTTGTTCTTCATGGCCGCGTAATAGTCCATTGTATATATGTACCACATTTTAAAAAATTCGGTCCTCTTTCAATGGGCAGCACGGTTGGTTCCATGTTCTTGCTATTGTGAACAATGCTGCAATAAACATATGTGTGCAAGTATCTTTTTTATAGAGTAATTTGAGTTCTTCTGGGTATATTCCCAGTAGGGGAATTGTGGGGTCATATGGAAGGTCAATTTTTAGAACTTTTAGGAATCGCTACACTGATTTCCACAGAGACTGTACTAGTTTACATTCCCACCAACAGTGTAGAAATGTTCCCTTTTCACCACGTCCTCAGGGAGATGCAAATTAAAACTACACTGAGATACCACCTAATTCCAGTCACAATGGCCATCATCAATAATTTAACCTGACTCTTAACCCAGGGGTGCATGAATGGGGTTCTGAGAGTGGAGCATATACTCAGTTATTTTCTTCAGGGGAGAGTTTATGGCTTCTCACCAGTTTGTCAGAAGCACCTGTGGCCTCCAAAAGTGAGAACTATGGGAGGTGTCACAGGAATTACAGAAAATCAGGGCACCAGTGGAAGTTCCTGCTTTCTAAGACCTCATATGTTAAGGAGAGAAGGAAAGCACAAAGTTAAACACAGTTAAAAAGAAACGTGGGTGGGCAGGCCAGATCATATGGCATTCAGGGCAAATATTAAGAGACAGGAAGTCTTTTTCCTTCAGCTTCCTCTCTCCACATTTTTACTTTTCAGTTTGGAAATGCTGGTTTTGTTTTATAGCCAATGTTTATAAAAGCCACAAGATGGCGAGATTGCTCTGACAGAGAGAGAGAGAGAGAGAGAGAGAGAGAGAGAAGAGGAGAGGAGAGGAGAGGAGAGAGGAGAGGAGAGAGAGGAGAGAATGCATGAATGCATGTGTTGGGTGTTTGTCTCTGAATTTCCATAATGCCCTTGCTTTTTCTTATCTCTTCACTTGGATGTAGAGTTGACATGCTTATGTTTTTCCTCCTTAATTTAGATGTTCATCATAGTTGGTATTTTGAATTGTAAAGCTAAAAATAAAATTAAAAAAAAACCTGAATTCCATGCTTGCCATTTTTTCAGCTCTTCATTAAATTGCTAATAAATAATTCTATTCTGCACATTGCGAACAGAGTAATCGTAGCAAAATACCATTTTGACATCCATTCCCTGCTTTAAAACTTTATGTTTACTTATTGTCATTAAATATTTGTTATTTGTATACCTAACCCTGAATTGTACCTTTAATTATAGTTAAGAAAAAAAAAACAAACCTACAAAAAATGTTTGTTGATAGTACTAGTAGGCATAATAATTCAAATAATTAAGGTAAGTATAAGTTGAAAAGACTGAATAATTTTTGACTCCTATTGCAGAAATGATATATGCTTATATATCACTATTGTTAGCTTCTCTATAATGAACAAATGCAAGGTTCCAAGTACAAAATATTTCCATTTTATGGGTTATTAAACAACATAATTTATTTCTATTTATTTATTTATTTATTTTTGAGTCTGCATCTCACTCTGTCACCCAGGCTGGAGAGCAGTGGTATGATCATGGCTCATTGCAGCCTCTATCTCCTGGGTTCAGGTAATCCTCCTACCTCAGCCTCCTGAGTAGCTGGGGCTACAGTTATGTGCTGCTACAACTGGCTAATTTTTTTATTTGTGTAGAGACAAGGTATCGCTATGTTGTCCAAGCTGGTCTTAAACTCCTAGGCTCAAGCAGTCCTCTTACCTCCGTGTCCCAAAGTGCTGGGATTATAGGTATGAGCCACTGTGTTCAGCAAAATAATGTAATTTAAAAGCTTAGAATATCTATTCTCATCATTTTTACTAACTCAAGGCAGTTTTCTTTTTTGTTATTCTCAATATTTATCAAAAAGGTAAGCTAGCATATTATTAGCATGTTGATTAATGCATATTTAGTAACTGTATATTTAGTTCTCTATAGAAAATGTACTTTGCTTAAGCTGTCTTATCAGATTAAATCTTCATAAGAATTCTGTGACATAAATGTGAATATTACCAATTTATAGATGAAGACATTGAGGCTCAGAGAGATAAAATAAATTGTCAAAGATTTAATAATTGGCAGAGCTGTAATTTGAATCCTGATTTTTTTCAGTCCTAACACTCCTCTTTTTCACTATACTATTCTACTTTTAACGAGAGTAACTATTTATATTTCTCTTTAATAGAAATACTTGAAAGTTATAATTTAAAGTAATTACGATATTTGTGCCACCCTCTTGTGAACAAAAAAATAATTTCTATCAGAAGGCAAATATGTGGTGCACTTTTATTTAGTAAGCTGTTTGTTTTTCTGAGAATGTTTCCCTGCAGGCCTTTATTTAGAAGACTCCATTTAGAGTTGTACCCATACTGAGGGACCTTGGTTTCTTCCACTTAAGGGATTTGGGATCCTGCCCAGAAATACCTGATTTTCCCTACCTACAGTGGACTGATAGTGAATTCCTTCTCTTGACTTCCTGCTGAGTTAATAGGTGGTTTACAGAGCATAGGACTTTCCTACCTGTGGTGGCTGCTACTCTTTACACCAGGAGGCCTGTTTTCTGCTGGGCACTACCTACAGTTTGAAAACCATTGTGCTGAAGACAGGAAGCCTGGGTTAGGGTGCCCTTTAGAGCAGCAAAATAGCCTTGGAATTCGTTCTCTAAAGCTTGGCATTGATTTCTGTGTGAAGTATGTTGACTTATAGTTTATTTCCCTTTATGCTTTCTTCATATTCCATTTTTACTTTTCTTTATTTTTGAGTTGGAGTCTCACTCTGTCGCCCAGGCTAGAGTGCAGTGGCACGCTGTGAACAAATAATTATTAAAGCTTGCTTATTATATGTTTTATCTATTTTTATTTATTTGACACTTTCTATGGTAAAACATAAGGAGAGACATATTTTGACACCTTTTCTGTCTTCATTAATGATAAATATAATTTACTCTTGAACTATTTTAATTTCTTAAAATAAGTAGTAGTAACTGGGCATGGTGGTGTGCATCTATAGTTCCAGCTACTTGAAAGGTTGAGGCAGAAGTTTCACCTAAGCCCAGCTGGTCGAGGCTGCGGTGGCAAGGAGGCTGGATGACAAGAGTGAGACTCCAACTCAAAAAAAAAAAAAAAAAAGAAAAAGAAAAGAAAAAGTGATAGTTTTATTTGTGGGTTTTGCTTTACATACTTATTTCTGACAGAGACCATTTTTGGTGTGAAATGCATTTGGGTAGATTAATTAGTGATCATTACTCACTTTAGTATTTTTTTTTTTCTTTTTCAAGATAAGTCAGTAATTTGCATTTTGTTTGCTATCTCCTGATTTTTAAATGTAGGCAACTAAATAAAATCATCTCAAACACTCTGTAGGCCAAGCAGAACACTCATGCAGGTGGGATCTGGCCCATAAGTCAGCCGTTTTTGACTTTCTGGAGTAGAACATTGTAATTAAATCTTACTACCTTCTTCAAGAGATAGTGATGTACTAGTATCAAAATGCTGTAAGGATTCTGGATACAAGTAGTTATAACACACAGTTGTACGATGATTTTAACATGATTTGCTTTTTATAGTTTTAACACATGATTGTATGATGATTTTAACATGATTTGCTTTTTGTAGATTGGTTTTGGAAAAAAAATTGCTTTTCTGTAACAAGCATTCATTCATTCCTTCAGTACATATTCTAGATGCTAGAGATATAGCAGTGAATCAAATAAAAAAAATTTCTGTAGCCTTCATTTTAGTAAGGAGGAGACAAAATACATCAATAAAAACAGTATTAATATCTATGGTGATAAAGGCTATGAAGACAAATATATAATGAGGGTGCTCTTTTATAAAAGATTGTCAAGGAAGGGTTCTCTGGTAAGGAGACATTTGAGTGGAGATTTGGAAGAAGTGAGAGAGTGAGGTATATGACATATGGGGTGAAATGGAGGGAGAGCCTTTTAGGTGGCTGGAGAACCAAGGTCTGCAGGACATTCTTTCTTGATCTTTCTGAAACAAGGTATGCAGGGAATGTCAGTAAATAGCTGATGGGTATGGAAGACTCTTTATTTGGCCACTCTGGTTGATGTGTATGAGATTTGGAGATAGATTTATGTAGTTCCTGGTATTACCTTTATAATTCAACAGTAAGCACCAGGACAGAGGAGAGCAAGAGAAAGTATTTCTTGTGTTCTCTTGATTCTTGCTGCTGGCCAAAAACAAAAAGAAAAACAACTCCAAAAAGGATGGAAGAAAAAATGTGATACCTTCATTTTTGTAAGTTTAAAAGGCACATTTTTGTAAGTTTAAGAGACGTAGTTGTTTTATTTACATCCAAATTTTTAAATCCATACTTACATTTTTTTGCATACTTGAGAAAAATTTGTAAATAGAACCCAGAAAGACATTGTTTTGCTTTACTTTGTATAATATTATTTATAAAGCAAAGGTAGCAAGTGCATATTGCGTTTGGGAAGTAAGTTAAATGAAGGAATCAGGCTGAGGCATACAAGGAGTGGTGGAGAGTGTGGCAAATTGGAGAACCTATAACCTGTGTAAAGGGAAGAGCTGATACTCATCTCTGATTGTTGCCGCGTGAAAATGTGAGTCTTTTTTTTTTCAAGATAAGCCAGTAATATGCATTTTGTGTGCTATCTCCTGATTTTTAAATGTTGGCAACTAAATAAAGTCATCTCAAACACTCTTTAGACCAAACAGAACACTCAAGCAGGTGGAATCTGGCCCATAAGACAGCAGTTTTTGACTTTCTAGAGTAGAACATTGTAATTAAGTCTTACTACTTTCTTCAAGAGATAGTGATGTAGTAGTGTCAAAATGCTGTAGGGATTCTGGATACAAGTAGTTTTAACAAACGATTGTACGATGATTTTAACACACCCTGCATGATGCTTAATATGTCTATCCTCGTTTTAGGGTATGGTCAGACAGGTCCGATTTCTCAAAGAGCTGGTTATGATGCTGTTGCTTCTGCTGTTTCTGGTCTGATGCACATCACTGGACCAGAGGTAGGTATCCTTCTTTAGAATATTCATAATATTTTCCCCTTACGTATTCCAAAGGGATTTTACTCTTCACTAAACCATAGGATTAAACTTGAGTTAATTTTAGAAAGATACCAGGGAAAATGAATGACTTATTAAAGTAAAACAGAAGTGCTCATTACAAATATACTTGAGATTAAACATCAATTTGGCTCCATGGAAAAGAGCAATATTTTCGGCAAGAAGTGATAAATCAGGTAGTGAACACAGTTTTCATATTTATTATGTTATTCAATATAGATACTTTTGTGTGAGTTAGGAATATTCTTTCTTTGAAATAGAATTGCTGACTAAACTAGACCACAGATGTTATTTTCTACTAGAGTGTCTTCATTTGCCATGTATACATAGCAGAAGATTTCTTTTTCCTTCTGGACCATTTTAAGTAATTAATATTTTTGAAAATTTGGTACTTAAAGCCTCATGTGTAGTTGTACCTAATTTGTCATATGCTTTAGATTGTGACAGTGAAATAATTATTTGATTTTATACAAATCCCTCTCCATTAATGGTGGATTGGGAAGTTTCTAAAAAGTATATAGATGACCAATATGTGGTTGGTTAGATAAAAAAAAAATTGACTCTTGGGAAAAACAATGTAAGTGGTATTAAATAAAGTAAAAAAAAGTGTGAAAGCCTACTCAATAAAAGTACTAAAAGATATCCATTTCAAGACAAACTGGATTGGTAGACTTAAACAACTTGTTCCAGTAGGTATTCCTTTCCTGAATCACTTTCTTTAGTTAATTCTTCAGGAAATATTTCTGCTGTGTTGGAATAAACTGAGGCAGAATGATCTTAAGGTTTCTCTTTTATAGCTTTTACTTCTTTTATTTTTAAACATTTTATTTATTTATCAATTTTTTTCTTTGTCTCCATTTTCTGGTGATGAGATTTGCTTATTTTTATCAATTTCAAAGCAACTGTTGATGTGAAATCCATATGTTTCTGCGAAATTCATATGTTTGTCTTTCTTTATGGCTGCGTAATATTCCATTGTGTATATGTACCACATTTAAAAAATTCAGTCCAGCTTTGATGGGCATATTTTAACTATTGTGGTTTCTTCCATGTTTTAGCTATTGTGAATAGAGCTGAAATATACATGCGTGTGCTTGTATCTTTTTTGTAGAATGATTTGAGTTCCTCTGGAATACTTGCTCCAAGATTCGGCCTCTTGATATAGTTGCATATCTCTTACAGGCTTTGTTCTATCTTTCTGACTTCTTTCTTGGGTTTTACAGATCAGGTTAATTCTATGTTAGACATCTGGTTTTGTGATGACAAAGAGGATTTCCAGATAGTGACTCTAGTAACCCCTGAAACCTGTTGAAGACCCAGTCTGAACATATCCTTCCATGCTTTCTTCTTACTCTGACTCTTTGCTTTACTGATTGATTCTTCCCCTAACCAGAGAAGTGAAAGACATTTACAATGAGAACTATAAAACACTGCTCAAAGAAATCCAAGAAGACACAAAGGAAAAATATTCCATGCTCATGGATAGGAAGAATCAACATTGTTAAAATGTCCATCCTACCAAAGGCAATCTACAGATTCATTGCAATATTCATTAAATTACCAACATATTCTTCTCAGACCTGGAAATTACAATACAGTCCCATCGAAGGTGGACTGGATTAAAAAAATGTGGTAGGTGAGTGGATTGAATGAGCCCGCGGGTTTGAGACCCGCCTGGGCAGCGAGACCTCATCTCTACAATAAATCAAAAAATCAGCCGGGCATGGTAGCGCACGCCTGTAGTTCCGGCTACTTGGAAGGCTGAGGCGAAAGGATCGCCGGAGCCCAGCAGGTCGAGGCTGCGGTGGCCAGGAGCGGCCACTGCACTCCAGTCTGGGCAACAGAGTGAGACTCCAACTCAAAAAAAAAAAAAAAAAAAAAAGTGGTACATATACATGATGGAATATTATGCAGCTATAAAGAAGGACAAACATGAACTTCACAGAAACTTGGATAGATTTAGAGTCTATCATACCCAGGGATCTATCACAGAAACAAAGAACAGAGTACCATATGTTCTCACTTATAAGCAGACCTTGAACAATTATCATAATACTATAAGAAAGGGCTTGGCAGTAGTGGGAAATTGCCAGGGGAGGGGGAATGGGATTGACAGTTGAGGGAAACTGCCAGGGGAGGGAGGGGCACACATCATCAACAAGAGTACTTGCATAATTAACATTTGTATACCTAACCCTGAATTATACCCCTGAATCTTTAAAAAAAATCATTTGCCTACTCCAATGTGCCTAAGAATGTTTCTTATGTTTTCTTCTAGGATTCTATAGTTTGAGGTTTTACATTTAGGTCTTTGATCCATTTAGAGCTGATTTTTGTGTATGGTGACAGGTAGGGGTCCTGTTTCAACCTGCATTTGGTCAGCTAGTTTTCCCAGCACCATATACTGAATAGGTTCTCTTTCCCCAGTGGTTGTTGCTGGAGGCTTTGACGAAGATGAACATTGAGAAATTGAGGTTTTGCTTCTGGAATCTCTATCCTGTTCCATTGGTCTATATGCCTGCTCTTGTTCCAATACCAGGCTGTTTTGATTATTGTAGCTTAATAGTGAGAGTATGATACCTTCCCCTTTATTTCTTTTGCTAGGAATTGCTTTGGCTATTCATGGTCTTTTATTTTTTATATGAATTTCTGTATTGTCGTTTCCAGGTCTGAGAAGAATGATGTTGATAATTTAATGGGTATTATGTTGAATCTGTAGATTGCCTTTGGTAGAATGGACATCTTTACAATGTTAATTTATATTTCTTAATAGTTTTATGAGTTGTGAAGACACATTTTAGATATAAATACATTTTTAATGATGAGCTCATATCTCCTTGCTAGAAATTAGTATTATCATGAAAAAACTCAGAACATTTGCTTTTTTTGTAATGCCATAATATTGCTGTTTTTATCCAAAAGGGGGCATATCTAAATGTATAATATGGGATAAAATTTATGAAAGTAGTCTTGATGATGATGAGATTTAAGGCAAACTAATTATTGTTGACCTCCAGTAAGTCTAAAATCTAGCCCTATAGGTATGCTGTGGTGTTGTCAGATGAAATTTATATTTGACTGTGGAGAAAAAGAGAACCGATTTTGAGTACCTACACTGTGCTAGGCCCATGCTAGATGTTTTACATATGTTTTTATTCTTTTGATCCTCACATTGATGCTTCCAGGTAGGTATTGATAAATACTATAATTGAAGCTCAGGTTTAAATAACTTGCCTAGAGTGCCCAGTATTGTAAAGTGCTAAAGCCAGACTTTGAACCCAGGTCTGCTCTACTCCTGTAGTTTGTATTCTTTCCACTCTGCATGATGCCTGCAGAATAAGTCCTGATGTCTATTGTATTTGCATTTTGCTTCTACATGCTCTTGATATTTGTTAAAGTGCAGTGACTAGACCATATGGGATAGTGAGAAAGCACTCAACTGAGTCTGGAGACCTGGCTCTAAGTCACTTCTTTTTTTTACTGACTGCCTAAAATAGGCCCAGGTAGAGAGAATATAAACCTCATGAGTGCTGTGTCTCTATGCATAAAACAGAGCCCTAGTAAACACTCAATAAATACAAGTTGAATGAGTGAATAAATCAATACCTGGCACTATGCTATATGATTTTGAATATATCATATCCTGTGTTTCAGTGGAGCATTCACATGGAAGTAAAGCTTACATACCTCCTGTAAAAGACAGTATAAAGAGCAAATAAAATGTCTTTTATAAAATATAAAAGCATGAAGTTGTATATAAGGTAGGACACATAAGAGTCAGTAATTGATAAGTATATCTGCAGACTTCTGAGCTCCTCGCTCAGAGATACTGATTTGTGGGCAGAGCAGAGCCCACAAATATGCATGTTTAATGATGGGCCCAAGTGCTTCTGATAGAGATAGTTTATGGGCCACATTTGGAAATGGTCATGGGAGGTATTATTATTAAAAACCCTTTTCCATTGGAAATAGGTATTCTTTCATAGACTAAAACAAAAGTTAGTGACTTATTAAGGTCTGTATATTATGCTTAATTTACAATCTTGTGTTTTGAACAAAATCACATTCTCTTACTTTTTTTTCATGTTCATGGCTCTATGCTAAACTACTCAAAAGGGGATATTCATCTATCTATCATCTTTTATGCATAGTAAATATGAGGTGATTGGGAATACACTCAGTAAGTATAAGAGATCCTGGAAAGTAAATGACCCATACATGTGATCTGTGTTCTACATAATGTAATAATTCAGCTATCAATTATGGCACACTTAGACATCAAGAAGAATTATACTGATCAATCAATGAACAATGATGTAGTAACCATATGCATATAGTATTGTATTAGGTACCATAATGAGTCACTCCATGAGTAACAATTTAGTTGACTAGATTAGATATATATTCATGGAAAAATTAGAAAATAATAGAAAACTGTGTAAAAATAAGTGGTATGTTATACAGCAGATAATACAGAGGGCTAAAAGATACAGAACTATAGAGGATCTCTAACTTTTTCTCAAGAATAAACAACTTTTGAAAGCCCATGAGTTTTATGATCCTAGAGGCTTGGGGCTGGGGTGTTGGGAGAGGAGAAGAGAGAGAGAGAGAGGAAGAGAGACAGACAAAGAGAGATAGAGAGATGGAGAGAGACAGAAAGACAGAGACAGAAAGAGACAAAGAGAAATAGAGAGACACACAGAGAGAGAGACAAAGAGAGACAGAGAGAGAGAGAGAAAGAGAGAGAATGTGTATTTCTGTGTAAGTGATGTTGACAATGAAGACAGTTTTTTGCAAGCGTCTGTGTGTGGCAGATGTGTGTGGGCAAGTTGGTATGGTGGCAGTTGCTAGATGTTTCTGTGAGAACTTCCAGGGTAGGGATAGCCTTTTATTCAATTCTATGTCCTAGTACCCAGTAAAATAAGTTCTCTTCAAAAATTTAAAAAAAATTAATACAATCTCCAAAATCTATTTATGGCTTGTGTGGAATCTTTTGAAGAGGAGTTATTATTATAATTTGAAGAAGTAAAATATAAATGTGGGTCAGGGTAGGACTTCACAGAAGTGGTGGGACTTGAGTTGCATTGTACATTGAAAGACGGAGAGATTTAGGTGGATTGATACATTCCCAGAGAAACTCACAGAGTGGAGGACATAGAGGAGCAGGAAGGAATCAGGTGTACCTAGGGAAAAGCGATAGACCAGTTACCAAGAGCTGGGAGTTAAGGTTTCAGAACATCGTGGGAAGGTTGATTGATGCCACACTTTGCAATGTCTTTAAGGTCAAGCAAAGAAGTTGGGCCTTTGTTTGCTTTCAGTGAAGTTAAGGAAGTTTTTCAGAAGGGGAATGACATGATGAAAGCTGAACTTCATAAAATTAAATTGGCCCAAGTGTGCAGGATGGATTAAATCAAGTTTACAAGCATTGCTTTTTAGATATTTATCTCCTCCTTTAAAAACTAAGGAAACACAAATAATTAAACAGAGAGAAAATGCTCTTGTATTGTCAAAAGGCACTGTATTATACTTAGTTTATATTTTATTTTTTGAAGAGGTAATACATTTACATATTACTAAATCTACAAGGTATATAAATAGATTGACCATATAGTTTACCATACAAACTTGGTCACTTTTGAGAGACAAAAGAGTTCTCTATATAATAACGTTGGGGGTGAACTGGTCCTTTTTTCACTCTACATCTAAGAGTCTACAATAAAAATCTCCTTTCCTCTGTCCCCAACCCACCTTCTTCTCTTCTTTAGAGGCAGCATTTCATTTTTCTTTTGCATCCTTCCAGAGATATGCTATTCAAAACCAAACAAAATAGTCTTCTCACATCTTTTAAATAACACAATTGGTAATGTACCTTCTCAATGTTCTTTAATATTCCACTTTAATTAGGTATAATTTATATATAATAAAATAAAAAATCTTAAGGGTATGGTTCAGTGATGTTTTTGCAAGTACATACACCTGGCTAAACAGCACCCAGTTCAAAATATAGCATATTTCCATTAACCCAGAAAGTTTCTTTATGCCTCTTCCCAAGTGATAGCACCTCCTTCCAGAGGGAACCACACTTTTACTTCTAATACTAGTTTTACTATTCTGTAAATAGAATCCTGTGATATGTTCTTTATGCCTGGCTTATTTTGCCATAAGGCTTTTGAGGTTCATTCAGTTGTTTTATATATATATCAGTGGTGTGTTTTTATTGCTTTATGGTATTCCATTGTATGAAGATACCACAGTTTTTCCACTGTTCTGTTGATGAACATTTGAGTTCTTTTCAGTTTTTGCCTGTTATGAATAAAAAAACAGAACATGCTTTTGAATGCCTTTTGTTGGACATGCAAGCTTCTTTCTCTTGATACATACCTTGGAGTGAAACTGATGGTTCACAGGTCAGTTGTATATTTAGCTAGTTTTCCAAAATGGTACCAGTGTATATGCTATTTGCAAGGTATGAGAGTTTTAATTATCTTCTCTGGCTGGGTGAGGTCACTGATGCCTATAATCCAAGTACGTTGGGAGGCTGAGGCAGAAGGATTGCTTGAGACCAGGAGTTTGAGATCAGCCTGGGCAACATAGCGAGACCTCATCTCTACAAAAAATTAGCCAGGTGTGGTATGGCTCACGCCTATAGTCCCAGCAATTGCAGAGACTGAGATGGGAGGATCACCTCAGCCCAGGAGGTTGAGGCTGAGGTAAGCCATGATCATGCCACTGTACTCCTGCTTGGGCTACAGAGTAAGACTCTGACTTAAAAATAAAAAGCAAAAACAGATTATCTTCACAAACTCTTGACAGTGCTAGTCTTTTTAATTTTAGCCATAAAAATGACTTTTTAGTTTTAGCCATTAGTAGTATCTCATTGTGGTTTGAATTTGCGTTTCCCTGATAAGTTAAGACGTACATTTTTCATATCTTTAGCGACTATGTACATATCTTTGTGAACTATATGTTAAAATCTTTTCCATTGTTTTTATTGGAATGTTAATCTTTTTCTTAGTGATTTAAAAGATTTCTTTCTATACACTGGATGCAATTTCTTTCTATACACTGGATACAGATGTATACATTGCTAATATTTTCTCCCAGTCTGTGGCTTGCCATTTTACTATCATAATAGTGTCTTTTGGTAAGTTTTAAATTTTATTTAAGTAAAATTAGCCAATTTTTAAAAATTTTATGGTTGGCCTTTTATGTTCTTTTAAGGAGATATTTGCCTGCCCTTCAGTTATGAAGATATTCTAGGAGTTTTATTATTTTAATTTTTTACGTATAGAATTACCTAAATATTTGTATTATATTTTCTTTCACATTGTATATCCTGGAGATTATTTTATGGCAGTGCATTTTCTCTTATTGTGTCTGTATCTATGGAAGTACCCCATAGTATATTTAACCAGCCTCTTTCTGCGCATTTAGTTTTTTTCATTATTTTGCTAATACCTTAAGACTACAGGGAATATCCTTGCACCTATGTTGTTTTCCACATGTGTAATTATATCTGTAGAAAAAAAAAATCTCTAGAAGGAGACTGCTGTGTCAAAGTATTAGTTCATTTGTACTTTTGTTAGATATTGATTTTCTATAAGATTGATTCAATTTATACTCCTGTCAGCAGTGTTTGAGAATAAAGACCTATTTTATATTTGAAATATCTATGTAAATAAACAATTAGAGATACAGCTCTTCCCAAAACACATACATATACACACACATAAAAATTCGACTATATTTGATCACAGGTTAAAATATATGTTCCCCAAGAAATATTTTATATTTACTTCTATAACTCTAATGTTTAGTGAAGAACTTCATGCTCATTAAATATATGATTTCTAAGGCATGTCAGATATATTTCTTATTTTATAACATACAATAATATCTTTTATTGATCTTAATCTTATTTATTATAAATATTAATATACTAATGGTCTAAATCAAATAATCAATTTTTCATTAATTCATGTACCTTTTCAAGATGATACTGCCTAAACATAGCTGACCATTGGTTAGTCAGAGTTAATGGTGGAATGACTTAATTTCTCAGGTTTATTCCTATTTAAAAAAATCTATCTATCTATCTATCTATCTATCTATCTATCTATCTATCTATCTATCTTAGAGCTGAGGTCTCACTCTGTTGCACAGGCTGAAGTGCAGTGGTACAATCATAGCTCACTGCAGCTTTAAACTCCTGGGCTCAAGTGATCCTCCTGTCTCAGCCTCCCAACTCAGTTTTATTCATACTTTATCCTAATTTACTTTAAAAAGTGATTAGTTTTATAAATTATGCATATGTATTATAAAAGTTAAACGATGCAGAAAATGATAGAGAAGAAAACAACAAATTATTTCAATCTGACCCTGCAAAAGTTCTTAGTATTAATATTTAGTAAACATCACTCCAGACATCTGTTTATGCCTATATGGAGGCATATTCAGAGAGCATGATGAACACAATTTTATCAGGATGAGATCATAATATTCTTGCTAATTTAAAGCAAATAAATATTAAATTTAATTGAGTTTAGCAAGGGAACAATTAATTGAAGTGAAATGAAAGTATTGTTCCAATTTAGCTAAATCTTTCTTCTTTACAAAAGCAATTGTTACTAAATGATCCCTTTGAGGCTGAGGCAGATTAGAAAATACCTAGAAAATGCTCATTTTATGCTTTTTTAAGTACCTACACGTTCCATTTTAAACATCATGCATTGATTTCATGTTATGAGAAATGATTAGCATTCTTACCTTTCTTCCCTCTGTCTTCCTTCCCCTCACTTCCCAATTGCTGCTGATTAAGTACTTGTACTTAGTCAAAGTTTACTTAATACTTACAGTTAACTACTCTTAGTACTTTTATTTGCTTATCCTAACCTAACCCCAGTCAGATTCCATAACATTTAAATTCTATTCTGCAACAATAATTTCCCTAGTTTGCAGTTACTTGAGGTAAGACATGAAGTGGAATGAGATTGAAGAGAAGTGTTGTAGGAGAGAGCTGAGTGCAATCCTTATAGGGTTCAGGATTCTGCCCTCTCTCTGAGACCCCAACTGATTCCCTGAGCTAGTCCTACTCCCCTGGCCAAGGGTGAGTACCAGTCAGATGAAGGTACGTGTCAAGTCTTGGCAGTATCTTTGGCCTTGCTTCTAGGCCTGATTCTTTCTCATTTAATTTTTGTGGACTTTTCCCAATATTAACTTATCTCTTCGTTATGTTTCTCTCTGTTAGAGATTTTTGATGGTATTCTTAGGAGTCTCAGTACTTTCTGAGCAAGGAAGGGACAGTGAGGAGTTGTACCATATGAACAACAGCTCAATCTTCAGTTTCTTTACTTGGTCTTTGTCTTTCAAAGACATGACATAAGTTTCTTCCCCTTTGCTTGTTTGGTTGTTAACTGTACCAGTTTGTATGACCTAGGAAAAATTAAAAACAACAAAACAAACAAAGCGATAGGAAAGATGCTTATGAGTACAAATGGATTGGCAGAATTCTGCTTTAATGTGTCTGTTCACCAGCAAAAATCTGGAGTAATTTTCCATTTTACTTGTATTTTCCTGAATGAAATGAAATGTTTAACATTTAATTTGCTTATTAAAATTATAGTTCTATAGGTCATATAAAGATTTAAAGGTAAAAAATTCTAAGGATAAACTATATGTTGATAAACGATTGCTTTATTGTGATAAATGTTTTGCGATAGCTTCCAAACAATGTAAGAAATTTTACTGAGAATTTTCAGATACAGTTTTTACAGAAGTGATAATCATCCTCAAAGTACTGCATTTTTAGAACTAAGAACACATCATTCTTTATATTTTCCTACACCTCTCAGTCATATAATATATAATAGGAATTTGCTTTATTGAAATGTATTAAAGCTAATGAATGATATAACTATGGCAATGAATTGAATTCTGGAAATAATACAGGTATTTTGATTTTTATCAGCAATTGTGTGATACAGTACAAAGAACATGAGGTTTGGACTTAGCTTTTGAATCTAGGCTCTACCATTTATTGTGTATGCAAATTTATTTATTTATTTATTTATTTATTTGAGTTGGAGTCTCACTCTGTCGCTTAGACTGGAGTGCAGTGGCCGCTCCCGGCTACCGCAGCCTCAACCTGCTGGGCTCCGGCGATCCTTCTGCCTCAGCCTTCCAAGTAGCTGAAACTACAGGCGCGCGCTACCACGCCCAGCTCATTTTTGATTTATTGTAGAGATGAAGGTTTGCCAAGTTGCCCAGGCGGATCTCAAACCTGCGGGCTCAGGCAATCCACTCACCTCAGCCTCCCAAAGGCATGGGATTACAGGCTGTAATCAATATTTTTAATTTTGATATTGTGGGGTACAGTTAAGGGTTAGGTATACAAATACGTTTCATTCAGGCACCCTTGTTGATAAGGGGTGTCTCCCTGTCCCCAGACAGATATTAACTACCGTTAATCCCACCTCCCCCCCACATAGTTTCCCACCGTCAATCCTTTTCTTATAGTATTATATGGATGTTCAAGATCCGCTATATGGTGAAAACATGTGATACTCAGATCTTTGTTTCTGTGAGAAGTCACTCAGTATTATTGACTCTAGTTCCATCTAGGTTGCTGCAAAGTTCATGATTTTGTTCTTTTTTATGGCTGTATATGTACATCGTGTATATGTACCACATAATCCAGTCTTCTTTTGATGGACAGTATGATTGCTTCCAGGTTCTTGCTATTGTGAACAATACTGCGATAAACATACCTGTGCAGGCATCTTTTTCATAGAGTGATTTGAGTTCTTCAGGGTATATTCCCAGTAGGGGGACTGCGGGGTCATATGGGAGTTCAATATTTAGAGCTTTTAGGAATCACCACACTGTTTTCCATAGAGTTTGCACTAGTTTGCACTCCCACCAACAGTGTAGGAGTATTCCCTTTTCACCACACCCTCTCCAGCAGCTGTTATTATTTTTTGAGTTATTGATAATGGCCATTCTGATTGGAGTTAGGTGGTATCTCAGTGTGGTTTTGATTTGCATCTCCTTGATGATTAGTGAGGTCGAACATTTCTTCATGTGTCTGTTGGCTGCTTGGATGTCTTCCTTTGAGAAGTGTCTGTTCATATCTTTTGCCCACTTTATAATGGGTTGTTTATTTTTTTCTTTTCAGCATGTTTGAGTTTTTTACAGTTTTGATCTTTGAAATTCTCTATTCATTGGATAATGCACAGAATTAATCAGGATTAAATTTATTTTAATTTTACAAAATCTAAATTTCTTATGTTTTACTTTCTTTTTGGCATTCCCTATTTAAAAAAAGTGTATCTCAGCACTTTGGGAGACTGAGGTGGGAGGCTCACTCGAGGTCAGGATTTCAAGACTAGTCTGGGCAGCGTAGTGAGACCCCATTTCTTAAAAAAAAAAAGCTGGTTGTGGTGGCACACACATGTAGTCCCTGATACATGGGAGACTGAGGTGGGAGGATTGCTTGAGCCCAGGAGTTTGAGGCTGTGGTAAGTTATAATGGCACCACTGCATTCCAGCCTGAGTAACAGAGGGAGACTGTCAAAAAAAAGTTTGCATGGTTGTTTCTGACAAAAAAATGGAGAGGACGAGATGATTGCAAATGTCTAAAGAGTCAAATGGGATTTATATTTAGCATTTCCTTTCCTCTGTCATTTTTAGTTTGTGTGTGAAGATCCTTTTTGGGACCAGATACAGATGAAATTCCTGTTTGTTCCTCATTTTTAGTTCCTTGTGGCTAAGGAGACAGGTTTTGACCTTTAGTAATTTCTGGTTTTCACTAAGAGCTATAGCAGCAGAACACAACGTCAGCCACAACATCAACTTATCCGTTTGCCTAGTTCTTCTTTTCTTAACTGAGTTGATACTTTGGCTTTTATTCTTGTATGATGAGCTCTGTGGTTCTTTGTATTTGTTTCTGGCTTAGTCCAGTGACTATTTTCTTTGCTGTCCTTAGAGGAGAGTCTTGAACTACAAAATGAAATTCACTGTATCCCTTGGTTACCTATAAGCAATGTGGTTACTGGTTAAGGCAGAATAAATGAATGATATTGCGTACATTATTTGAGGAAATTCCTTAAAAACTTTCTCATCTACATAATTATACATTGGGGGTACATAAGCTGAAGAATGAGGCTGCAGGTGTATTTCCCTTTTTGAGGTGAGATGGGCTTAGCACCTATGTTTGGGTTGGAAATGGGGATTCTTAACAGTCCGTAGTTCTTGTTGTAGAAGCAGTTCTTTGTTGGCATCTTTCTAAATTATCTAGCATATGTAATAAGATTTGGAAGAAATTATTTTTATTGAGCATTTTGCTTAACCAAGTTATTTCTTCGTGTTGATTCTTTTGATATTGTCATTATCACCTTGAACTGTGTCCATTTTGTGTCACATTGCACAGCAAAAAGATCATTATCGTTCATCTATATATAGCACTGGTATGCCTGAGTCTGTAATACTGAGTTGTTTGTAAGCACCTAAAATGCCAGAGAAATGTCAACATATTGAAAACATTTAAAAGAAATATTTTTTTAAAAACATCTTTTTTCTCTATACCAGAAGGAAAGACTAAATATAAATGGTTTATTTTAGTGTTGTAGGACAAAAAAGGAAATTTAAGTATACACAAATACCAATATTGAAAGAGAGTATAGATTGGGATCATTGTTTTCAAATTATCTTCAATTGGAGGATGCTAATTCTTAGCTATTCCATGTTTTACAAACACTGGACTAGGGATGGCTTCCATGCACATACTCTTTCCCACCTTCATAGGTACAATCATCTTGGCCTTTTCTCTCCTTTACCATGTTATCTGTGAACTTTGACCCTCACAGTTTTCTTCTTAAATTCGATTCCTATCATTATCTTAAGGAGTTTTAACATGTTCACTGATGACCTATTTAATGCCATTATTAAATGGTCTTAGGAATTAGAAAACCAGGGTTTGAATTTTCATTTTGTCACTCAGTGTGACATTAAACCAATTGTCTGATTCAGTTTCCCTATCTGTAAAACGTAAAATCTTTTAAAAGTGGTAGTTATAAAGTGATGGCTATTGATGGGAATGTAAATTAGTACAGTAATTATGGGAAGCAGTATGGAGGATCTTCAAAAAATTAAAACTAGAACAACCATATGATCCAGCAATACCATCACTGAGTATATAACCAGATGAAATGAAATCAGTATGTTGAAGTGATATCTGCTCTCACATGTTTATTTCAGCATCAACCCAAGTGTCCATGAATGAATGAATGGATAAAGAAATGTGGTATGCACAGTGGAATACTATATACAACCTTTAGAAAGAATAATTGATTAATTTTTTTATGTTAAAGATGTGGGGTACAATTCAGGATTAGGTATACAAGTGGTAATTGTACACATAAAGTTTGGGACCTCACTTTGGTCCCCTACACAGCCTTAAAAACTAGGAATTCTTTTCATTTGCTGCAATGTGTGTGCATCTGAAGGACATTATGCTAAGTAAAATAAGTCAGGCACAGAAGACAACCACTGTATTATTCCACTTATATGTGGAATCTTGAAAAGTTGAACTTACAGAAGTAGGGAGTATAATGTTACCAGAGGTTGATTGAGGGACGGAGGATTGGGGCAATGTTGGTGAAAGGATACTAAATTTTACTTGAATAAGAGGAATAAATTCAGGAGATCTATTGTGCAACATGGTGACTACAGGTAGTAACCATGTATAATTGACCCTTGAAAAACTCAGGTTTGAACTGCCAGGGTCCAATTATTCATGTTTTTTTTTTCAATCAAATGCCCCGACTGAGGTATGGAACTCGGGTATGCAGGGTAGCCAACTTTTCAACACACCGATTCTGCAGGGTTAATTGGGTAGCTTGAATACGTGTGGATTTTCCCCTGCATGTACAGAGGAATGATTGTATTATACTCTTGAAAATCACTAAGTATCATGCTAGATCCCCACAGACTCCAAAAGAATGTCGTTTAAGGAGAAGTTGAAGAAATGAATAGGAAACAACACATGAACTTGGGTTTTATTCAGGAACTTACCTACAGGGAGGGTGACCCAGGAGCAGTGGGATAAATAGAAAAAAACCACGTCAAATGTAAAAGGCACACAGATTTTGTAGCATTTTCTACATAGGGAAGAGTGCAGGGTTAAATGTGAAAAGGATAGGATTTCTAGTATGTGGGTGTAGTGTGAGAACATGCTTATACATATGTCGCATGTACACAACATGGCTGTGATTTCTCTCAAGGGGTGGAATTTTTAGTATTATAATGAACTAAAGATGGACTAAAGATTATGAACATTGATTCAGGCATTTCTGATCTGGTCTGTATCAGCCCATTGGTTGACTAAATGGAAGGACATGCAAGAGTACTCACTATGCATAGCCGCAAGCTGTGGTCAGCAGATGAGGCGATCCTGGGAGTATCCAACCTGGTCAGCAGATGAGGAGATTCTGGGGGTAGCCAATCTGGAGCGTTTCCCCTCTAGAGCCTGAGGGGAAGGAGACATCCCAGGTTGGCTACTCCCAGGATCCCTCTCTGGCTCTGATCCCCTGCTTGGGACCATATCCAGGGTATGCTCATGCTGTCACTAAGTATGTTTTATCTACACTAAGAAATGATAAGTATGTGATATAATATATTTGTTTATTAGCTCTGTTTAGCCATTCTACAATATACATAAAATTAAAAATATAATGTGTCCTATAAGTATATACAATAAAAGAAAAAATATGGTTGTAAAATGATGATAGAAGCATCATATGAAATATATGTGAACCCATACTGCAATTTGTAGTTTTAGTCAGATGCCAGTTGTATGGTTTTCTTGACTCACTGACAATTATTTGATGAACCACTCATGTATCCACATTTGATATTTTGTGTTATATGTGACGATTCTACTTTGTGATCTTTTCTCTGATTGCATCTTTCACATCACAAATTCCTTGACCTTTTTAGCTCTCTTAATCTTTCAAACTCGTCTTCCTATTTATTTAGTCATTAAGCTGCCTTCTACTTTACTCCCCCTGCTACTGTCCACAACTAAGAAGTAGGATGGTGGAGCTCCTCACTATGTCAATTCTGAACTTGAAGTATTGTTACTGACTTAGCCAGCTTTTCCCCAGAAATGAGGCTCTTTCCTGTTCAGTGTTGTGAAGCCAATGTAAGAAACCAAAAGTGAGAGGCAAGCAGTGCAGTCTTTTATTAAGTGGCCAAGGAATGGAGAAACAGGAGCTTGGCTTGCAAATCAACTTCCTACTGTGTGGGGGGTGAGGGGGGTTAAAGTATAGCCTTTTTCTAATGAAAGGGTTGGACAAAGCAAGGGGAATAGTATTCGTGTCTTTTTTGGGAATGAGCAGTGATTTCTGGAATTCAGATCATGCCCTTTTTCTTCCTTTTTTTGGGTCCCCTGTTTTCTGTCAGGGCTGAAGGGTGTATCATTTAGTACGGAAAGTATACTATAATGAGGTAAGAGGTTCTTCAAAGGTTAAGTGAACTTGCCATTTTGGATCCTGCTGGTTTTTTTTTTTTTTTTTAATCAGTATTTTTTATTATGGTTTTGTGGGGTACAGTTAAGGGTTAGGTGTACAATTACGTTTCATTCAGGCACCCTGTTGATAAGAGGTGTTTTCCATCCCCCGACAGATATTTGCTACTGTTAATCCCATCCCCCTTCCCCCCATAGTTTCCCAGTACCGTCAGTCATTTTCTTATAGTATTACATTGGATGTTCAAGGTTCATTATATGAGTGAGAACATGCGATATTCGGATCCTACTGGTTTTAACTAGTCTAGTCAAGAGGGGAACTTCTGTCCACAGGTCTTTCTTTTTCTTGGAGATAAACAGGGTTAGGTTGGGATAGAAATCCAGCTATGTCATGTAGACACTGCACCGAGTAGCAGCATCCTAGGCTCTAGCAATGGTTTTTCATTTCATGGTAGTATGACTCCCTGAGTTTAAAAATAATGTGTAGGATATTTGGATTATTATTTGGCATTTAGTGCTTGGGGTAGGGATAAATAAACATCTATAATATTCTTTTTTTTTTTTTTTGAGTTGGAGTCTTACTCTGTCGCCCAGACTGGAGTGCAGTGGCCGCTTCCGTCCACCGCAGCCTCGACCTGCTGGGCTCTGGCGATCCTTCTGCCTCAGCCTTCCAAGTAGCCGGAATTACAGGCATGCGCTACCATGCCTGGCTGATTTTTTAAAACATTTATTTATTGTAGAGATGAGGTCTTGCTGCCCAGGCGGGTCTCGAACCCGCGGGCTCAGGCAATCCACTCACCTCAGCCTCCCAAAGGCGCAGGATTACAGGCTGAGCCACCGAGCCCAGCTTATAATATTCTTTAATGTGTGAATCAGGCCCAGAAATCTAAAATTTTTCTTCCAAAATGCCAATAGTGTTCCTATTGAAAGTACTATTAGGTGTGTAGGATTTCTGTCAATGTTTTATGACCTGGCTCCTTTCTTAGCTCTCTTAGGCATATTTTGCCATTCATTTTTCTGAGTGCTTATATATTTTTATTTATGCAGATAATTGTATGTGTGTATTCCTCTTTAGAATATTAGTGGCCAGACATTCAAGGAGAATGCCTTTGGGATATTTCCTTTTGTATCCCTAGTATATAACACAAATCCACTACAGAATTGGTGCTCATTGATTATTTGCTATAAATTTGGAATCTTTTAATTTTTGCAGGAACTTCAACTTGATAATAAGAGGCTGATACATGGCAGCCATAGTTATGGCACTTGACATTCCTTCCAGGGTTCTTTAAGGTACACACTTAAAAAATAAAAGGAGAGTCTTTCTATTAGGTAGACCACTGAATGTTAATCTTGTATTCAGAAAATGTGAATACGATATTTCTGCATTGTGAATGTTTGGAAAAAATATGGGGAAAATGTTTGGAAAAAATATTTAGCTTGAGGCAGGGATTAAAGAGCATTTAAAAAAGTTTCATCTCAATGTTTTTCTTTTCTGAATTTTATGAAAATTGTAACCTCCTTTTTTTATTCTATCCCAGTAGATGACTACCTTTGAGAGAGTTGTGTTCATTTTGGGTCGTAATACTTTGAAAAAGTTGTTATAATTAGAGAAGATTTTGAAAAGTGGCCAACATTATCTCAGGGATGTAAAATGGTCTTTCTTCAATGAATGTCTATATGGACTGGAGTTGTTTGCCTTGGATGAGGCAAAGAAATGATTTAATTTCTGTTTTTATCCAATTTTAGTAGGAGGTTATGGAGCGGTTGTGTTTATTGTTGATAGAACAATGGATAAGAAAAAATTAGCCCACGTCAGAGAAGAGGTTTTAGATACCTGAATGAAGAGTCTTTTGACCACTACGGCAATGAACATTGGAGTGGATAAAGAAATAAGTCATGTATACAGAGTGCCAAAAAATGTATACACATTTTAAGAAAGGATAAAGCTGTATTAGAATTGTATTACTCAATATATACTGATAATAAAAGATGGATACAAGTCATGTTTGACTTCTGCAGTTACAAGAGGAGTTCAATGTATTTACTATCAGTGTCCAGACACTTCCGATTACAGTGAACTAAAAGTAATACATAGACAACATCTCTTAAAATGTGTATACATTTTTTTGTGTATACATTTTTTTGGTGCCTCTGATGGTATCTGTTAACATGATGAAGTGCAATGATCTTAGGCCTTAATATAGTCCCACCTTAAAATCCTAGTCCCACTTAACATCTCTGAGTCTCACTTTTTTCATTTGTAAGAATAAGAATACTAACACATGTCCAGAAGGATGTAATAAGATGAAATGAGATGATGTGTAAGCAAGCATCTGGGAAATAATGCTAGCTTGTTTCCCCTTCCATTGCATGCCTTCCAGTGCATGGATAATCAATAGCTGTTCTTGATCCCCTGAAGATCTTTAAAGAGGGAGGGATAAACATCTCTTCTGGATGATTTAGAAACTTACCTGCTTAATGGCAGGCAATTGGGCCAAATGATCCCTTGAAAGTGTTTTTTTCAGATTGAATTCAGAGGAGGCCTGTTAAATACAGGATTGCTTATATGCAAATCTTAGTGGATATAAATTTTTTTCAGAAGTTGTAGCCATTGGCTTTTAGATTTGTTTTTGCTACTTTCTGATCCATTAGCACGGAAAGCTATAGCACAGAAACTGTAACTGGGAAACTTTTCCTTGAAGGATAGCATGGAAAGAAGCAACATAACTTTCAAATTATTTCTTAGTCTGCTCCTTAAAATATCACAATTCCCCAGCCTTCCATTTCATTCTCTCCCAGTCTTATCCTACCTAAATTCATGAGGACAGCCAGGCTAGACGATATTTTGGGCATCTCACTGTAGGAGCTAAGTCAAAATGATTTATATGGTCTTTTGCCACTAGACAAGAAAATGGTAGGATTGGTAGAAAATAGTGTGATTGTGATTAAAGAATCTAAAAAAGTTTATTTTATTATAGAGATGTGGGGTACAAGTAAAGATGAACTACACAAGTACGCTGTATGCAGGTGAAGTTTGGACCTCCAATTGACCTTCATTTCCCCTGCTTTGGGACCAGGAACCCTCTCTGTTTTTACATGTCTCCTGCCCCTTTCCTTGGCAGTGCCCAGCCACTGCTGATCCCTCCCTTGTGCTAATATGATTAATGTTCAGGTCCCACATGAGTGAGAACATGTAGTATTCAGTTCTTTGTTTCTGTGATAGATCACTAAGTATGATGGTCTCCAACTCTATTCAATTTGCTGTGAAGTACATGATTTCATCCTTTATGGCTATGTAGTACTCCATTGTGTATATTTCCACATTTTCTTTATCCAGTCCACTTTTGATGGGTGGTAGGGTTGGTTCCATGTGTTTGCTATTGTGAATAGTGCAGCTATAAACATGTGTGTTCAGGTGTCTTTTTTGTGGAATGATTTATGGTCCTCTGGGTATATTCCCAGGAGAAGGACTGCTGGATTGTATGGAATGTCAATTTTTAATTCTTTTAGGAATTGCCACATTGATTTCCATAGAGGTTGGACTAGCTTGCATTCCCACCAACAGTGTAAGAAGTGTTCCCTTTTCTCCACACCTGCGCCAGCAAATGCTTTTTTTTTTCATTTATTAATCATGGCTGTGCTTATTGGAGTTAGGTGGTATTTCATTGTAGTTTTCATTTCTCTGATGATTAGTGAGACTGAGCATTTTTTCATGTATCTGTTGGCTGCTTGCAACATCATATCTCAAGGATTATCCACCAAGACCAGGTGGGCTTCAATCCTGGCTTGCAGGGCTGGTTCAGCATTCACAACACCATAAACATAATTCAGCACATTAACAGATGTAAAACCAAGGACTCCATGATTATATCATTAGATGCAGAAAAAGCATTTGACAAAATCCCTTCTTGATATTAAGACATTTATTTACTTTATAATATAGTAGGTTTCCAATAAGTGGATTCTTTCAGTTATCTTCTTTTTCTTTTTTTCAGTTATTTTTTGAAAAAAGTTTTGGTTTACATTGCTCGGTTTACATGTTTCTCTATAGGTGCATTTCATTGTTTTCAAATCATTTGTATTGCATAGACCAAACTGTACTACCTCATGACCTTTCAAGTAGCTGGGACTACAGGTGCATGCCACCATACCTGGCTAACTTAAAAACAATTTTTTTCATAGAGGCAAAGTCTTGCTATGTTTCCCAGGCTGGTCTCAAGTGATCCTCCCTCCCGCCTTGGCTTCCAAAGTGCTGAGGTTACAAGTGTGAGCCATTGTGCCCGGCCAGGCCTGATTATTTCTTGACCGCAATTGTTGAAATGACAAATCGACTTCACATTTAAATTTTTTGCTCTTTAGTTATTGTCTGAAAAAGAAAGATGATGAATATTGAATTGTAATAATATATGGAGGCAAGATGGTAGCAAAAGGAGCATAAGCTTTTGGGTCAAAATTCCTGAGTTTTAATTCTATTTGTACCATTTGTTCTCCATTACTTTGACAAGTTACTTTATCAAATATTTCTTTAATAATTTATAAAATGCCTATAATATTGGTACTTGTATAATTATTGTTGATAGTTAAATGTGACAGCATGTATTAAAGCACTTTGAAAAACATGGTTTGAAACATAAACATTATGGACATGAAAGAGACCTGAAGCCAACTTCTTACTGGTTTACTAAATACAAAATAATTAGTCCAGACTTGATCAAGGAGCCTTAAGGAAGGCAATTGAATCTAGCAATGTGGTAGACGCAGAGCATTAAGGATCACTTGATCTGGAGTCTCATTTTGAGTTTACTCTTAAATGGTTGTGACATCTCACAGTATTTACTTAACTTGACTGTGCCTCAGTTCTTCATCTATAACAAAGATTGCTTGCTTCTAAGAGTTCTGTAAAGAATAAGTCAGAAACTGGTTTTAAAAATTCACTATAGAATGTTATATTCTACAGTGTATTACCCTTCTAAGTTATACTTTTAATGTTTGAAAGTGTTGATCTATTATTAGAAAGAAATTAATAATATTAGGTAATAATAAGGGGTCCAGAGAATGGTACAAATCAGTTTGTTACATTTTCTCTTGAGTTTCCTCTCTGATGTGGTGAGTCCACCTAGAATGAAGATCAGCGAGTTGTTAGTTTTTTCTTTCCCTCATCCTCTCAGTCTTTCCTTTTTCATCCCTCCTTCTTAGGTCCCTATTTGTATCATGCTTTTGCCTTCTGGATTCTGCTCTGTTGAGGTTGAGCTGGAGGTATGTGGGTGAGGGATGTGTTGGGAGCTTCAGATCTTTCAGAATGTGATGAAGAAAAATAATCTTCCTGTTCCAATCTCTTGATGCAACCTATAACCTCTTTCTTGTTGGTATTGTCCACATCACCTATAGCCTGAGTGTAGTGTATTACAATGTTAACACTCTTTGTTCTGTCTTTTTAGGGCTTTGTTTGCTAGTAAGTAGCAGAGGCTGATCTCTAAACCACTAGTTTACTTTCCTGCATCTTTACCTCTACTGACAAGGGGATTTAACTATATTCTTTCAAGTTCTAAACTGATGGGATTTAAGTTGGAGGACGCCATCGTGTCACTGAGGTACATAAGTAATAGATTTTGTTATGCCTGCTTATAGGTGAGACAGATAAAGGAGTAGAGTCTATGTTTCAGCCATTAAATGGAATTTCTTTGGAGTAGGGGAAATGTTACTTGTAGAAATTTATATGTGAATGTCGCTGTACGTATTTTTTTTGTTGTTTGCTTTTTGCTGTTGTTAGCATCAATTAGCAGTTCAAGTGGATTGGTGTTTGGAAGAGAAAGTTCAGATACCATGAAGCTGCAGAGTCTGTGTCCATGAGTGTGAAGCCCATGACTGTGAAAATGAATTCTGTGTATACTAAAACTATTGTTTGATCTGAATAAACCATTCTTCATTCTTGGTGCTGCACTTTGTACTCATACTAAAGAAAATTTTCCTATTAGTCAGGGCTGCAAGTCACACTGTAGTTTTCATAATCAAAATACTACCTTCATCTTAAGATATTTAATTTCCTGTTGAGAGACCCTTACCTATCACCATCCACAAAAATCAACTCTAAATGGATCGAAGACCTAAACATAAAACCTCAAACTGTAAGAATCTTGGAAAATGTAAGAAACACCCTTATGGAAATTGGAACTGACAACCAATACCTGATCAAAACCCCAAGTGCTCAGGCCGTAAGAGGCAAGATAGACAAGTGGGACCTCATCAAACCGACAAGCTTCTGCAAAGCCAAAGAATCCATCAAGCGAGCAGGGAGACAGCCCATAGACTGGGAAAAAATATTTGCCAACTGTATGTCTGACAGAGACCTAACATCTAGAATCTACAAGGAACTCAAATGTGCCGAAAAGAAAAAAACCAACAATTCCATTAAAAAGTGGGCAAAAGATATGAATAGACACTTCTCAAAAGAAGACATTCGAGCAGCCAACAGATACATGAAAAAATGCTCAGCCTCACCAGTCATTAAAGAAACGCAAATTAAAACCACACCGAGATACCACCTATCTCCAGTCGGGATGGCTATCATCAGTAACTCAAAAAACAACAGATGCTGGAGAGGATGCAGGGAAAAGGGAACACTTCTACACTGTTGGTGGAAGTGGAAACTAGTCCAGCCTCTGTGGAAAACAGTGTGGTAACTCCTAAAAGATCTAAAATTTGGTCTTCCATACAACCTCGCAATCCCCCTACTGGGAATAGGGGGTACCTGGAGGAATTCAAATCACTCTCTTAAAAAGATACCTGCACACGTATGTTATTGCAGCATTGTTCACAATAGCAAAAACACGGAACCAAATATGCTACCCATCGAAAAAGGACTGAATAAGTAAAATGTGGTAAATAGACATGATGAAATATTATACAGCCATAAAGAAGGACAAAATTTTGAACTTCACAGCAACTTGGATGGACTTAGAGTCTAAATACTGAATGATCACCACAGAAACAACTGAATATCACATGTTCTCACTCATAAGTGAACCTTGAACAATTATTGTAAGAATTGGCAGTAGTGAGAAACTGCTGGGGCAGTTGGAGGTGGCAGTGAATTGGCAGTAGTGGGAATCTGCTGGGGGAGGGGCCACACCTCATCAACAAGGGTACCTGCATAATAAACATTTCTATACCTAACTCTGAATTGTATCTTTAAAATAAAAACATTCTTAAAAAGGAAAAAATTTCCTGTTGATTGTTTTCCCAAATGCATTTCATTTTTTACCCCTCCCCAGCCAATCAGCAATTAAAGCCTATAAATTCAAGTTTCTAAGTATCCATTGAAGCCATTCCCTCTTCTCTGTCCTTAATTGAGATTCTCAGCTTGACTCTCTGCCCTGAACTACTGCCAAGTCATTTGGTTGGATCTCCTAGCACCTCACCAGCTATTTTAGAAAAAGTCTCATTTGTGCAGCCATTTACATTCATGAAGGGCTTTTGAACACCTTTTCTTACTTATTTTTCATACCAAATGATGAAATAGATATTATCATTGCCTACATTTGACAATTGAAAAAAGACTAAGGCCAAGAACTTTCCAGAGATTATGCAGTTAGTAAATGGTGGAAGAATTCATAGTTTGGAAAATAGTTCATTAAAAATTTATGTGCCCCAGGATAAGAACAAATTTTTTTGTAGATTACATTGATATAATGAATGACCCAATATGAAATAAAAATATGACATAGAGACACAGATACATTTTAGGATAATTTTTTATTTTGGAAATGAAGCCAAATACTTAAAAAAATTTTTGACATTTTTGTTTTTTTATGAAGCAATTAGTTTGAGTAATGTAACTTAAGAGAAAAATGCTTGGCAACTTTTCAAATTCATGCCTCTTTATAGAACATATGCCCAAATTGATTTACAGTTTCTATGTACTTTTTAACAAAACAAGACTTTAAATGATAACAGAAAAATATATGCTTCTCCCACCCCCAGTTCTCCCTCCCTCTCTTTTTTCTTTCTTTCTTCTTTTTTTTTTTTTTTCTATTTTATTTGGTAAACTCTGAAAGTAATGAGGAGAATAGATATAGAAAAAATGAATTAAAATGTTGAATAGTCTTAGATTGTGTCTGGAAATAATTTTTTGAAGTTATAAAATTTGTAATTTAGAAGATGGTGATGTAAAGGAAACAAAGAACACCTTTACAGGTGGTTGTGTGTTTTCCCCCCATTTTTCTCTATATTGCATCTTTTTTTTTTGAATTGGGGTCTCATTCTGTCACCCAGGGTACAGTACAGTGGTGCTGTGGCACAATCACAGTTCACCACAGCCTTGACCTTTATGGCTCAGGCCATCCTTCTATCTCAGCCTCCTGAGTAGCTGGGACTACATGTGTGTGCCTCCATGCCCAGCTAATTTTCTGATATTTTTCTAGATGAGGTTTTGCTGTGTTGCCCAGGCTGGTCTCAAACTCCGGGGCTCAATCAGTTCTCCAGCCTTGATCTCCCCAAATGTTGGGATTACAGGTGTGAGCCACCATGCCCAGCCCAGATTGCATAATTTTAAACATCAAGGACCACTAAATCATTTCTGTCATTTAAAAATGATCACATTTTATTTTATTTTATTTTATTTTATTTTTTTTTGAGTTGGAGTCTCACTCTGTCTCCCAGACTGGAGTGCAGTGGCTGCTCCCGGCCACCACAGCCTTGACCTGCTGGGCTCCGGTGGTCCTTCCGCCTCAGCCTTCCAAGTAGCCAGAATTACAGGCATGTGCTACCACGCTTGGCTGATTTTCTGATTTATTGTAGAGATGAGATCTCAGTGCCCAGGCGGGTCTTGAACCCGTGGGCTCAGGCAATCCACTCACCTCAGCCTCCCAAAGGCGCAGGATTACAGGCTGAGCCACCGATTCAGCTTTTACTTTTAAACTTTAAAATAGTTTCACACTTACAGAAAACTTACAAAAATAATATAGAGAGTTCCTATATCCTTCACCCAGTTTCCCCTAATGTTAACATTTTCTGAAACGGTTGCACTGTGATCAGAACTAAGACATGAACACTGGTACAAGTTTATTTTTATTTTTTATTTTTATTTTTTGAGTTGGAGTCTCACTCTGTCGCCCAGACTGGAGTGCAGTGGCCGCTCCCGGCCACCGCAGCCTCGACCTGCTGGGCTCCGGCAATCCTTCCGCCTCAGCCTTCCAAGTAGCCGGAATTACAGGCGCGCACTACCACACCCGGCTGATTTTTTTATTTATTGTAGAGATGAGGTCTTACTGCTCAGGCGGGTCTCGAACCCGCGGGTTCAGGCAATCCACTCACCTCAGCCTCCCAAAGGCGCAGGATTACAGGCTGAGCCACCCAGCCCGGCTGGTACAAGTTTATTAAGTAAATCCTACACTTGATTCAGATTATACTAGTTTTTCTACTACTATTGAGATTCTCCTTTTAGTCAATTTTTCAATACCTGAGTGAATGCAGGATGAGAGCGTATCGGAAAATAACACTGGCAACGGTGACAATAGAGAAAGAAATGAATAAATATTATAGAAAGTGAGTAATCAGAAGACTTTGTCCTTCTACTATAATTGTTTGTCTAAAGTATTATCTACAGTCTTTTTTTCTTTTTCGTTTTTGTTAATGAGAGGCATATCTCTTAGTTTTACAGATAAATTACCACAGATCTTTCTTACTACAGGGTTCCATTAATTTATTAAAAGAGCTAGATATATTTAAAGCAATTTCTAAGTGACCATGAAAAAATAAAAATGTACTATCAATTCCTAGAATTACAATTTAGTAAAATAAAAATAATATTTGATTTCTAAGTGTCTACATATGAGTTCAAATCCAGTTCATCCAATACATTATGGTGATATTCTATGTCATATTGCTTAACAAGATTAGCTAATCACCCATTTTTCTTCAAAGGCATTTAAAAAAATTTTTAAAATTTTAAATATGTGGGGTACAGTTCAGGGTTAGGTAAACAAATGTTCATTATCCAAGTACTCTTGTTGATGAGGTGTGTCCGCCCCACCCCTGGCAGTTTCCCACTACTGCCTCTCCCTTTCTTATAGTATTAGGATAGTTGTTCAAGGTCCACTTATGAGTGAGAACATATGATACTCAGTTCTTTGTTTCTATGATAGATCACTCAGTGTTATAGTCTCTAAGTCCATCCAAGTTGCTGTGAAGT
This sequence comes from Carlito syrichta, assembly GCF_000164805.1. Classification (NCBI taxonomy): domain Eukaryota; kingdom Metazoa; phylum Chordata; class Mammalia; order Primates; family Tarsiidae; genus Carlito; species Carlito syrichta. The sequence continues at coordinate 56,052 of NW_007256125.1, read as the reverse complement.
TCATAATTTTCTCCTTCTTTATGGCTGCATAATATTCCATTGCATCTATGTACCACATTTTAAAAAATCCAGTCCTCTTTTGATGAGCAGCACAGTTGGTTCCATGTTTTTGCAATTGTAAATAATGCTGCAATAAACATGTGTGTGCAGGTATCTTTTTCAGAGAGTGATTTGAGTTCCTCCAGGTATATTCCCAGTAGGGGGATTGTGGGGTCATATGGAAAGTTGATTTTTAGATCTTTTAGGAATCGCCACAGTTTTCACAGAGGCTGTACTAGTTTATACTCCCACCAACAGTGTAGAAGTGTTCCCTTTCCCCACTGCATCCTCTCCAGCATCTGTTGTTTTTTTTTTTGTTATTGATGATGACATACTGACTGGAGTTAGAGGGTATCTCAGTGTGGTTTTAATTTGTATTTCTTTGATAACTGGTGAGGCTGAGAATTTTTTCATGTATCTGTTGGCTGCTTGTATGTCTTCTTTTGAGAAGTGTCTATTCATATCTTTTGCTTACTTTGTAATAGGGCTGTTTTTTTTTTCTTTTTGGCATATTTGAGTTCCTTGTAGATCCTAACAAGGATATACAGTTTGTCAGTTATACAGTTGGCAAATATTTTTTCCCAGTCTGTGGGCTGTCTCCTGCTCTCTCAGTGGTTTCTTTGGCTTTACAGAAGCTAGTCAGTTTGATGAGGTCCTAGTTGTCTATCTTCTCTTTTATGGCCTGGGCACTTGGGATTTTGATCAGGAATTGGTTGTCAGTTCCAATTTCCATAAGTGTATCTCCTGCATTTTCTAAGGTTCTTATAGTTTGAGGTTTTATGTTTAGGTCTTTAGTCCATTTAGAGTTGATTTTTGTGTATGGTGATAGATAGGGGTATTGTTTTAATCTTCTGCATGTGGTCAGCCAGTTTTCCCAGCATCATTTACTGAATAGGTTCTCCTCTCCCGAGTGGGTGGTGGTGGAGGCTTTGGATTGAGAAATTGAGGTTTTGCTTCCGGAATCTCTATCCTGTTCCATTGGTCTATATGCCTGTTCTTGTACCAATACCAGGCTGTTTTTGATTATTGTTGCCTTATACTAAAGCTGAAAGTCTGGGGAGCATGATGCCTCCCTCTCTGGTTTTTGTTTTTTTTTTTTTGCTGAGGATTGTTTTGGCTATTCATGGGCATTTATGTTTCCATATGAATTGCTGTATTATTACTGTAATGTTGTTTCCAGGTCTGAGAAGAATGCTGCTGGTAATTTAATGGATATTGCGTTAATCTGTAGATTGCCTTGGATAGGATGAACATCTTAACAAGGTTGATTCTTCCAATCTGTGAGTGTGGAATGTTTCCATTTGTTTGTGTCATCTTTGATCTCCTTGAGCAGTGTTTTATAGTTTTCATTGTAAAGGTCTTTAACTTCTGTAGTTAGGAAGATGCCCCGGTATTTCATTTGTTTTTGGTGGCTATTGTGAATGGGAGTTTGCTTTTTATTTGGTTTCTGTTTGTTATTGTTGGTGCATAGGAATGCGACAGACTTTTGCACATTTATTTTATGCTGTGAGACTTTACCAAAGTCCTTTATCGGTGCGGAGATAATTTTTTGACAGATTCTCTTGGGTTTTTGAGGTATACAATCATGTCATCTGCAAAGAGGGATAACTTAACTTCCTCTTTTCCAATTTGGATACCCCTGATTTCCTTCTCTTGTCTGATTGCTCTAACTAGGATTTCCAATACTATGTTGAACAGAAGGGGAAGAGTGGGCATCCTTGTCTTGTTCTGGTTTTCAGGGAAAGTGGTTCCAATTTCTGTCTAATATTCAGCAGTATGTTGACTGTGGGTTTCTCATAAATGGCTCTTACTATTTTGAGGTATGCTCCATCTATGCCTAGATGTTCAAGGGTTTTTATCAAGAAGGGGTGCTAGGTTTATCAAAAGCTTTTCCCTTGTCTAATTATATAATTATGTAGTTTTTGCCCGGCTAATTTTTGGTTTTTTGTAGAGATGAGATCTTGCCAAGTTGCCCAGGTGGGTCTCGAACCTGCAGGCTCCATGGTGAATGATTTTTGAGATGTGTTGTTGGATCCAATTTACCAGAATTTTGTTGAGGAATTTAGCATTTATGTTTATCAAGGATATTGGCCTATAGTTCTCTTTCTTTGTTGGATCTTTACCCGGTTTGTATATCAATGTGATGTTAGGTTCATAAAATTATTTGGGGGAGAGTTCTATCTTTCTGGATTGCCTGGAATACTTTCAATAGGATTGGTATTAGCTCCTTCTTGTATGTTTTGTAGAATTCTGCTGGAAAGCCATCTGGTCTAGGGCTTTCTTTTTAGGTAGTTTTCTTTTGACATAGTCGATTTCCTGTGTTGTTATTGGTCTAATTAGGGTCTCGATTTCTTCTTGTTTCATCCTGGGGAGGTTGTGTGATGTCAGAGAGTTCTCCATTTCATTTAAGTTTTCAAGTTTGTTTCCATACATAGTAATCTCTGATAATCTTTTGTATTCTTCGGAGTCAGTTGTGACTTCATATTTTGCATTTCTGACTGTGCTCGTTTGGGCCTTTTCTCTCTTTTTCTTGGTCAGTCTAGCTAGGGGTCTGTCAATCTTATTTATCCTTTCAAAAAACCAGTTTTTGGTTTCATTGATTTTTTTTGTATTATGTTTTTGTCTTCTATGTCCTGAATTTGGGCTTTTATTTTGGTGGTCTGGATTTTTCTGCTGAAGTAAGGGTTTTGGAGGTCTTGCTTTTCCAGCTTCCTTAGATGATTTGTTAAGCTATTAACTTGTGATCTTTCCATTTTCTTCATGTGTGTTTGTAGAGATATGAATTCCTCTCCAGTACTGTTTTCATGGCATCCCAGAGGTTTTGGTAAGATGTTTCTTCATTTTCATTTGTTTCTAGGTATCTTTTAATCTCTGTTTTGATTTCTTTGTTGACCCAGAAATTGTTTAGCATCATGCTGTTTAGTGTCCATGTCTTTGTGTGTTTTGGGGAACTCTGTTGGTGTTGATATTTATTTTTATTCCATTGTGGTCTGAAAAGGTGCATGGCAGAATTTCAATCTTAAGGAATTTGTTTATGCTTGATTTATGGCCAAGGATGTGGTTGATCTTAGAGTAAGTTCCATGTGGTGATGAGTAGAATGTATACTCCATGGTTGTTGGATAGAGTGTTCTGTAGGTATCAGTTAAGTCCACTTGGTCAAGCATCACATTGAGGTTCCAGATCTCCCTGTTGACTTTTTGTCTTGATGATCTGTTTAGAGTTGTTAGTGGGGTGTTTTTGTTCCTAGCTATGATAGTGTTAGAGTCAATATCCTTTTAAATTTTACCTAGAAGCTGCTTTATGACAGTTGGTTCTCTTATGTTGGGTGCGTATGTTTAGAATGTATATTCTTATTGATGGATTAAACCTTTTATCATTAGGTAGTGACCTGCTGTATCTTTTTAAGTTTTTGATAACTTAAATGGTATTTTGTCTGATATTAAGATCATGACTCCTACTTTCTTTTGTGTTCCGTTCGCATGAAATTTTGTTTTCCATTCTCTTACTTTGAGTCTGTGAGTGTCCTTTCTGGTGAGATGAGTCTCTTGGAGAAAATACATTGTTACGCCATGGTATTTTATCCAATTTTCCATTCTATGTCTTTTCAGTGGTGCATTTAGTCCTTTCACATTCAGGCTAATTATTGAGATGTGAGAGTTTATCCCTGTCACGAAGTTCTTATAGAGTTTGTTGTTGTTGCTGCTATTTGTTTGTTTATTTGTTTGTTGTCTTTCTTTTGATTTTTGAGTTGATTCATGTGTGTTTTTCAATCTTTCCCTGCATTCTTTGGAAGAGTGTTATCATTCTTTTTTTTGGTGTTTAATACTTTCTTAAGTGTTTCTTATAGAGCTGGTCTGGAGGCAGTGTAAACTCTTAGGCATTGAATGTCTGGGAAGGATTTTAATTCTCCATCATGGATGAAGCTTGGCTTAGCTGAGTAGGTAATTCTTGGCTGAAATTGTTTATCTTTGAGAACTTTAAGATTGAGCTCCAAGTTCTCTAGCCTGAAGCATTTCTGTAGATAAGTCTGCAACTATTCTAATTGGTCTTCCCTGGTAGTTAGTGTGACCTTTCTCTCTTGCTACCTTTAGGACTTTTTCTTTTATACCTACTTTGTGTAGGTGAATCGCTATGTGTTTGGGAGTTGGTCTTCTCATTTGTTGTCTTGCAGGGTTTCTCTGAATCTCTTGTGTTTGAATGGTTGCATCACTGATGAGATGAGGGAAGTTTTCCTCGATAATTTGATGGAATGTTTGTTGCAGGGTGTTCTCTCTCTGTCTGCCTCAGGGATTCCAATTAATCATAGTTTCAGCCTCTTGAAATAATTGTTCATCTTTTGGAGGTTTTGTTCTTTCTTTTCAAGCTTATTTTCTATATTTTTAATAGTTTGGGTTAGTTTCATATTTTGGTCCTCAAGCTGGGAGATTCTTTCTTCTGCTTGGTTAATTCTGCTTTCCATGCTTATGAGTTTGTTATTTATTTCATTCACTGTATTCTTTATTGCTGTTATCTCAGTTATCAACTCCTTCATTCTTTCCTCTTGTCTCTCCTCATTTCTATTTATTCTCTCTATTAATATCTTGATATCTGGATTTGTGGTTTGAGACCAGTCGTTCTGGGGGCTTTTCATTGTTTGAGTTCTGAAGTCTGCATTCTCAGTGACTGACCTCTCGGGGGTCTGTGTGAGACTCATAGTCTTCCTTTGGTTTTTCTTCATTAGTTTATGTCCCCCCCACTTTTTACTTCTTTAATTCTGTTGTTCAGTCATGGGGGGATAGCTTGAATTTTGTCTGCTCAATCTCCTATTCTTCCTTATGTAGATCCTCTGGTTTTGTTCAGTTCTGAAGCTGAACTGGGGGTGGAGGCCTGTGCTTTTTGCTGCTTTGAGATTTAATTAAGGAGTGAGTTGTGATTCAGAAGCTGTCTGCAGATCCAAGTTTCCACTGACAGATGTGTGAGCCCCCTGGAACCCACTTTCCACTGCCTAACAATCTGTCCACGCAGTGGGGGTGTCTGTTTGCTCTCTGAATGCAAAATGAGATAAGAAAAGGGAAAAGAATGGAAAAAGGAAGGAGGAAAATGAAAAGAAGGCGAAGAGAGAAAAGAAGAAGAGGGAAAACAGACAGGCATACCAACTAACGAAAAACAAACAAAGACAGGAAAAACAAAAAAGAAAAACATACAATCATACAGACAAAGACGCCCCCATTGGTGAAAATACCCATAAACAAACAGAAAATCTAAAAAATAATTAAAATAACAGAAACAAAACAAGTACAAAAATGTAAATAAAAACAGAAAGAAAAAGAGAAGGAAAAAAACAAAAATTAAAACAATAAACAAATGAAGAAAAAAAAAAAAGACTTGCTCTGTGGCCATTTCTATAACTCCAGGTTCCTGCTGCCACCTCCACCTTAGGGAGTGACTCTGATCTCCAAATCCTCTCCTCTGCTCTCAGCACAGGCTGATAGGGTTGCTGTCAGCATGGGTCAGATGCCCCACAGACTACTGTGGGAGGAGGATGGATCAGATCTGGACTCACCCTACTTACTGCTGCAGCTGACAAGTCTGTCACGCAGATCTGATTTGTCTATGCCTGTTTCATGTGAGGAAGGGATGTCTGTCTCTCCAAGTCCAATGAGAGGATAGTCTCTGGGTGGAGCTAGGGGCAATGCAGGTCTCTGCCATGTCCTGGGACTGAGAAGATGGTGCCCATTGGTGTCTCAACACCAGCTTTGGTACTTTATTTCAGATTTCCATGATCTGCCTTCTCCATGTTCCTCCTGCTCACGCCCAGTCTGCTGCTGCAGGTGATGATGTGGGTGGGGTACCAGTTGATGAGGGATGGCTGTTCTCTGTTGCCTTCTCTCAAGAGAACCCCCAAGAATGGCAGATGATCCTGTGCACCTGGGTCTCCAATCTCAGCATGATGGTGGGTTGCAGTCATCTCCGGAGGAGAGCTCTGTGTGTATGAACCTGAGTCTCCCCTCAGATGGGCTTTCACTCACCCACCAGCACACACCCACTCATGTAGAAGTCTTTATGGACACTCAATTTTGCGGAGACTCTCTCAGTCTGACCTGTTCTGTCACCATCTTGCCTGGAAGCCAGTCTACATTTTGAATCAGAATCTTACTCTGTCGCTCAGGCTGGAGTGCTGTGGCATGCTCACAGCCACCACAGTCTCGATCTGCTGGGCTCAGGTAATCCTGCCTCAGCCTTCCAAGTGGCTGGAATCACAGGTACACACCACTATGCCCGGCTAAGTTTTTGATGTACGGTAGAAAATAAGTCTTGCCCAGTTGCACAGGCTGGTCTGGAACCCCTGGGCTCAGGCAGTCCTCTTACTTCCTCCTCCCAAAGTGTCCAAATGTATTTTTACTAAAGATTTTTGAGTGATAATCTTTGTACTCATGATAAAGAGACAGTAGCACCCCAGTTATCCTGGATTTAAGGAGAAGGAAAACATTGTTTTGTAGTGTCATAGAAGGAGGGCTTCACTGGAGCTCCCAATATGGAAGGAGCCTTTCATTCCTTGCATATACATAGCCCCTTCTCTGCTTTTGTCTTATTGCTCCTGGTAATACTTAGTCACTTCACAACCACAGTATGGTTCTCCATGGGGCTTCCTACTCACTAAATGTAATTTGTTTTCACTTTCTTATTTCTCTGGCATGCTGACAATTTTTTTTTTTTTTTTTTAATAATTAATCAGTATTTTTATTATAGTTTTGTGGGGTACAGTTAAGGGTTAGGTGTACAATTACGTTTCATTCAGACACCCTGTTGATAAGAGGTGTTTTCCCAGCCCGACAGATATTTGCTACTGTTAATCCCTTCCCCCTCCCCCCCATAGTTTCCCAGTACCGTCAGTCATTTTCTTATAGTATTACATTG
>NW_007256125.1:46729-47653 GCF_000164805.1 Carlito syrichta | reverse complement strand
GACTTCCAATACTATGTTGAACAGGAGGGGAGAGAGTGGGCATCCTTGTCTAGTTCCAGTTTTCAGGGGATGCTGACAATTTTTTAATGACAGGAATATATTTATAAAATATTTTAACAGTATAAGCATAGGCACCTCTGAATTATACTAGAGGATGAATAACATGTCTTCTTTAGTTATTATTACCCAACAGCCTTGAATGAAACATAACTTCTAGAGTTTCTACTAAATACATTCTTTTAAAAGCAGACCTTTAAAAATATTTTTAAACTGTATTTTTCTTTTTTCTGCTTTATGTAATTACCAGAATTATTATGGGTTTAACAGCTATATAGAGATATAATTCATATACCATAAAACTTACCCGATGAGAGTCTACAATTCAATGGTTTTTAGTATAATTCACAGGTTGTACAACCATACCACAATCAATTTAAAACATTTAAATCACCCATAAATAAGCCCTATACCCATTAGTAGTAACTTGGTATTCCCAGCCCCTGACTAATTTACTTTCTGTCTCTATGGATTTGCCCATTTTGGATGGTTCATGGGAGTAGAATATTATGCATCCTTTTGTAACTGGATTCTCTCACTTAGCATAATATTTTTAAACTGCTTCCATATTGTAGTATGTATTAGTACTTCATTTCTTTTAATATCTTATTAGATGACTATAACACACTTTGTTTATCCTCAAATCAGTTGATGGACATTTTGGTTACTTCTATTCTTACATTATTATGAATAATGCTGCTATGAGAGTTTGGTAATTCTTTTTTTAAAAAATTTATTATAGAGCTGTGGTACTATTCAGGGTTAGGTATATAAACATTGATCATGCAGGTACCCTTGTTGATGAGGTATGACCCTCCCTCCCCTAGCAGTTTCCTTCAACTGCCAATCCCACCTCCCTCCCCTGAC
>NW_007256125.1:3127-46702 GCF_000164805.1 Carlito syrichta | reverse complement strand
CTGACAGTTTTCCACTACTGCCAATCGCTTTCTTATAGCATTATAATTGTTCAAGGTCAGCTTATGAGTGAGAACATATGGAAGTGTTCAGTTCTTTGTTTCTGTGATAAATCACTGAGTATGATTGACTCCAAATCCATCCAAGTTGCTGCAAAGTCCATATATTTGTCCTTCTTTATGGCTGCATAATATTCCACTGTGTATATGTACCACAATCCTCAAAGGTAATTCTTGAACACAATAGAAAGTTACTAAGAAATTTAATGAGCCTAAAGCATTTGTGTCTAAGCTTTTTGTGAGGACATATGCTTTTCTTCTCTTGGGTATATGCTCAGGAGTGGAATTTCTGGGTCATATGGTAATTCTATATTTAACTTTTTGAGGAACTGATAGACTTTTCCACAGTGAACCCTCCATTTCTCAATTTATCTCTCTTTTTCATGATAGCCATCTTTGTGGTTGTAAAGTGGTATTTCATTGTGGGTTTAATTTACATTCCTCTAATAACTAATGATGTTGAGTATCTTTTCATGTGCCCATTGGCCAAGTGTACCTATGTTCTTTTTATTTTATTTTTATTTTAAAGATGTGGGGTACAATTCAGGATAAGGTATACAAGTGGCCATCATGCAGGTAAAGTTTGGGCTTCCCTTTGACCCCACTTTGCCTGACTTGAGATCAGGTGCCCTTATTGATGTTGTGTCCCGCTGCCCTAATCCCGGCAGTATCCTGCTACTGCCAATCCCTTTCTTATAGTATTATGGTAAATGTTCAAGGTCCACTTATGAGTGAGAACATGTGGTACTCTGTTCTTTGTTTCTGTGATAGAACACCAAGTATGATAGACTCTAAATCTATCTAAGTTGCTCCATATGTTTGTCCTTCTTGATGACTGTGTAATATTCCATTATGTATATGTACCACATTTTTTTTATTCAGTCCAGTTTTGATGGGTAGCACAGTTGGTTCCATGTTCTTGCTACTGTGAATAGTGACGCAATAAACATGTATGTGCAGGTATCTTTTTTGTAGAATGATTTGTGTTCCTCTGGGTATATTTCCAGTAGGGAGATTGCTGGATCACATGAAAGGTCAACATCTAGTTCTTTTAGAAATCACCACACTGTTTTCCATAGGGGTTGCACTAGTTTGCATTCCCACCAGCAGTGTAGAAGCGGTTCCATTTCTCCACATCCTCACCAAATTGTGTTGTTTTTTGTTTTATTTTATTATTTTTATTTTTTGAGTTGGAGTCTCACTCTGTCGCCCAGACTAGAGTGCAGTGGCATGCTTCCAGCCACCCTCCCTGCTGGGCTCCAGTGATCCTTCCACCTCAGCCTTCCAAGTAGCTGGAACTACAGCGCACGCTACCATGCCCGGCTAATTTTTATTTATTTATTTATTGTAGAGATGAGATTTTGCCAAGTTGCCCAGGCGGGTCTCGAACCTGCGGGCTTAGGCAGTCCACTCACCTCAGCCTCCTAAAGCACGGGATTACAGGCTGAGCCACCGAGCCCAGCTTTGTTTTATTTATTTTTATTTTTTTGTTTTTTTTTTTGAGTTGGAGTCTCACTCCGTCGCCCAGACTGGACTGCAGTGGCCATTCCCGGCCACCGCAGCCTTGACTTTCTGGGCTCTGGCGATCCTTCTGCCTCAGCCTTCCAAGTAGCTGGAACTACAGGTGTACACTACCACGCCCTGCTAATTTTTTGATTTACTGTAGAGATGAGGTCTCGCCAAGTTGCCCAGGCGGGTCTTGAGCCCGCGGGCTCAGGCAATCCAGTCAACCTCGACCTCCCAAAGTGCTGGGATTACAGGCTGAGCCACCGAGCCCGGCCCAGCTTTGTTTTATTAATGATAGCTATTCTTACTGGGGTTAGGTGGTAACTCTGTGTGGTTTTGATTGAAATTTCTCTGGTGATTAGTGAGGCTGAACACTTTTTTATGTGTCTGTTGGCTGCCTGTTTATCTTCTTTTGAGAAGTTTCTGTTCTTGTCTTTTGCCCATTTTTTAATGGGGCTGTTTGTTTTTTTCCTTTGGGCACGTTTGAGTTCCTTATAGATCCTGGATGTTAGGCCTTTGTCAGATATACAGTTGGCAAGTAGTTTTTTCCATTCTGTGGGCTATCTTCCCACTCTCTTGATGGTTTCTTTTGCTTTGCAGAAGTTTTCAGTTTAATGAGTTCCCACTTGGTCTGTCTTATCTCTTATGACATGGACATTTGGGGTTTTGATCAGGAATTGGTTGCCTACTCAGATTTCTAAGATGCTTATAGTTTGAGGTTTTATGTTTAGGTATTTGATCCATTGAGAGTTAACTTTTGTGTATGGTAACTTGTATTTTTAAAATTTTCTCCCTTGGTTTCTATTTTCTGTCTTATTTATTCTTATTGTATTCTGCATTCTTTCCTTTTGCTTGCTTTCAGTGTAGTTTGTACTTCTTTTTTCACTGTTTTAAGGTGGAATACTAGGCTCTTCATTTGTGATTTTTCTTCATTTTTAATATAAGCATATACATTTCTCTCAAACACTGCTTCAGTTGAATTGCATAAGTTTTGGCATGTTGTACTTTCATTTTCATTCATCTCAAAATATGTTCCTATGTGATTTCCTCTGTTACTCATTGATGTTTTAGGAATATACTGTTTCCTGTCCACATATTTTTGGGTTTCCCAAATGTGCTGCTGTTATTGATTCTAATTTCATTTCATTGTGATTTGATAACATATTTTATATGAACTCATTACTTTTAAATTTACTTTAGTTTGTTTTATGGCCTAGGATCTGCTGTATTCTGGAGAATGTACCTTGTACACTTTAGAGAAATGTGCATTTTATTGTCGGATGGATTGTTTTATAGATATCTCTTAGGTATAATTGGTTTATACTGTTGTTCAAGTCATTTATTTCTCTGTTGATATATTTGTTTTTATTAACTACTCCCATTTGCATATTGAAGTTTCCTACTATTTATTCTTCACTTTTCAAAATTAGTGCTTTTTGCATTTTGATAGCTCTGTTGTTAGTTGCATATATGTTTATTGTGTTATATCTTTCTGATGCTTTGAATTTTTTTGTTATATTGTTCCTCTTTGTTGCTAGTACCATTTTTTATTTTAAAGTCTATTTTGCCTCATATTACCATAGTCACTCCAGCTTACTTTTGGCTACTGTTTACTGTTTGATATGTATTTTTCCATCCTTTTATTTCAACCAATTGTATTTCTGAACCCAGGTATGTTTAGCTAAAATTATTTGGCACAAATGGTCATTTTTACCAGTGACAATATTGTCTCTAATATATGGATGGCATATTATTTAATTATCTGTAATATATTTAGTTATTAATGTATATTTAATGTTCATACATCTCATAGTATTCAGGATAATATAATGATGTTTTTTGGAATATTAGTCAGGTATAGCCTCTCCTTTTTAGAAAATTTAAAATATAAAGGATTTATTATCTTAATCTTATTGGTCTAAGAAGTATAGCTGATAAAATATGATGACGTTTGATCCTTGAACAACACAAGGGTTAGGGACACCAATCCTCCATGCAGTTAAAAATCTGCATATATGTTTTGACTCTTCCAAAACTTAACTTCTGGTAACCTACTGTTGACCGGAAGCCTTAACTGTAACATAGTCAATTAGCACATATTTTGTGTATGTATTATATACTGTATTCTTTTAAAAAGTAAGCTTGAGAAAGGAAATGCTATGAAGAAAATAATAAGGAAGAGAAACTATATCTACTATATTCATTAATTGGAAGTAGATCATTATAAATTTCTTCAATCTTGTAATCTTCACATTGAGTAGGCTGAAGAGGAAAGGTTGGTCTTACTATCTCAGGGGTGGAATAGGCGGAAGAGGCAGAGGAGATGGAAGGGGAAGAGGAGGCAAGCACCTTGTTGTAACTTTTATTTTTAAAAAATTTACATATAAGTGGACCTACTAAGTTGAAACCAATATTGTTCAAGGGTCAACTTTATATTAATTTTATAGTGAGAAAGCAGGTAATTTTATAGTGAAGAAGCAGATATCTATAAACTTAAATTTGAACTTATCTCTCATTTCCCAATTTTAATGAAAATAGCTTCCTTGAAATTGTATGGAAAGGCAGGGAAAGGTTTATCTGCTAGATAGTTTCACTTTCTTGTTTTAATATTATTTAATACTCCTCTAAGATGATTAATGCAGTTTATGTATGGGCTGCAGAAAAGGAAAAATTAGTTTCTGAAAATGATCCAACAGATGCTGGAAGTAATGAATGAGGTGGTGAGTGAAATTATCAATCAGGTGAAATGTGAAATGTGGGTTTTTTTTTTTTTTTCAGGTATTTTGTGCAATGAAAGGCTTAGCGGCATTAAAGGTAGTAAACAGTAGAAACTGATAAAACAATGAGTAGTAATAATGTTGATACTTTGGATAGGTGATTTTAAAAAAATAGAATATTATTTGTCAGTTCCTGTTCTAATATCTTTACATATGGATTAAGGGTTAGATTGTCATACCCGACTGACATGAATTGGAGATGCTAATCAATATCAAGCTTTCATTATAGTTTTAAGGATACAAGTATTCAAAAGATAGGAGAAGCAGAGAGAGGTTCTGGACATTGAGAGAGGTCCCCAGATTCTTTCTTAGCATAATACACAAAACTCTTAAGCCCAGAACAATAGATAAGATCCTCAATGAAATACACAGACTACCCAATATAATAGGGGGCATTGTTGGCAGTGAAACATGTCCATTTTATACCCAGAGAGTTGCAAAGCTCATGCCATATGCTCTGTGCTCCATGTCCCATAAATCTATAGATTTTAGGTTTGTTTATTATAGGAATCCTAAACCAGGGTTAAAAGCCTTTTATGGATAAGTAGTTTTGTTTTTTTTTTTTAAATAAAGCACATAGTATTAGTATACTTGTCAGTTATTCGCATAATTGTAAGGAGATTAGACCAGATCTTCTACTTTCTTTTTATTTTGTTTCAGAGAGAGTCCCTCACCCAACTGGAGAAAATACTGCTTTAACTTCGTCTTCCCCAACAAATTAACTCATTTAAATTCAAATTAAATGACTTATTTTCTTTTAGTATAAACAAGGTAAAATATATTAAGAAGGAATCAAAACACATCTAAGACATATCTGAAATATCTGGAATGAAAACCTTTTTTTCATTTAGTTGGTTTAGTTTGATTAATAGGGGTTGGGGAAAGATATACAGTAATATAAGTGAAATAAATATATTCCTATCATTAACAGATATCTACAATAGCAGTTTGTTATATTTATTGTGTGTATTTATCTGCATACCTCATGTACAATTTTTTCCTTGATTTGACTTTAGGATTATTTGTGAAATCATATGATGCTTTTAAGTTTTAATTTTCTTTGTTTTTCTCAACCCAATTCACAAATCAGGATGGAGATCCAGTTCGCCCAGGGGTGGCCATGACTGATCTCGCTACTGGCCTATACACCTATGGAGCCATTATGGCTGGTTTGATACAAAGATATAAAACTGGAAAAGGACTGTTCATTGATTGTAACCTACTATCTTCTCAGGTACCAATTCAAATAACATTTTAGATAATGGTATAAAACTGTTTTTAGGTTATACCTTTTCAGATCAAATGCTAAGGTCACATGTACAAAAGCAATTAAAAAAAAGCAAAGCAACCAAAACAACAATACAAGAACAAAAGTTAGTCTGTTTTGATGTGCTTGTTTTCATGTTAAAATAAGTGAACCATGAAGATTTTGTGTAATGTTGACATTGTTGTTGAACTAGAATTTTACTAGAATGAGTCTATTGCTACTTGTGAGAAAAGGGTATAGTTACTTCTATTTTATTGTCACATGAACTATGTAACTTCTTTTGACTAGGTTTTCTTCACCTTTTATGTACCATGGATTTCTTTGGTATTCTGGTGAAGTCTGTGGACCTTTCCTTGGAATTATGTTTTTTTGTTTCTGAGTTGGAGTCTCACTCTGTTGCCCAGGCTGGAGGGCAATGGCATGCTCACGGCCACCCCAGTGTCAACCTGCTGTGCTCTGGTGATCCTTCCCCCTCAGCTCTCCAAGTAGCTGGAACTGCAGGTGCGTGCTACCACGCCAGGCTAATTTTGGATTTATTGTAGAGATGAGGTCTTGCCAGTTTTCCCAGGCTGGTCTCGAACCTGCTGGCTCAGGCAATTCACTCTTCTCAGCCTCCCAAAGTGCTGTGATTACAGGCTAAGCCACTGAGCCTAACTGAAATTATGTTTTAAAGCACATAAAATGAGATACTTCAGATTACAGAGGAAGCCAATAATGTTGAGCTAGAGTTATTCAATGTAAAAGTCAACTTTGTGTTATAGTAATATATATAATTTTTTACCAACACATTAAAACACAGGACCTAGCAGTGGGTCTAATACTATTACAACTTTGAGGTACTGATGAGCATTAATGATATTTCAAGATATCTTTAATAACTATAATATGATATGAAAATATGTATAATATTTATTGGTGATCAAGTCTAAGAACTGCTGATACTCTTGTGCTTTGCTGCCTCCATTCATAATTGAAGAAACTGCTAAATTTTAGAGGTTGATGGTAAATAAAGACATACATATTTTTCTACTCAAGTTTATTAATTTTCAGAAATATGTCCATAGACTCCAGATTAAGAACCCCCAATTTAGACTGTTATTAGTTGTGCTAAATACTAAACTTGTGGATTCAAAGAGTTAACTCTATCAAAATGACATTTTGTCTCCTTTTTACTGCATCAGACTCAGATGCTATACCATATGTGGAAGTTGATTCTGAATTGATAATTTTTCAGGGATAGAAAAAGAAAATGTCTAATTTGTGCAAGGAGACATTTTACTGTGGGAAAAACTACTTTCTAGACATAGAGACCTCAGTTGGGAATTTCAGATTTAAAAGGCATACATGGGAAAATAGTAAACTTGGAACACTGCTTTGGACATTTTTTCTCTTAAACAAAATTAAGGAGGTGTTTAGAAATAATAATAAAAAAAACCTTCAGTATGTTTGAAGATGTCCATGGGTTTGTACATAACAGTTGCTTTGAGTCAGTCAGAATTTTAATGATTCTATAAAGGATAGAAGAGCTGTCTTCAAATGAATGACCTTGCTTTTTTTTTTTTTTTTTTTTGAGTAGGAGACTCACTTTGTTGCTTAGGCTGAAGTGCAGAATGTAGTGGCATGCTCATGGCCACTGCAGCCTTGACCTACTGGGCTCAGGGGAATCCCTCTGCTTCAGCCTTCCAAGTAACTGGGACTACAGCTGTGAACCACCATACCAGTCTAACTTTTTGGTTTATTGCAGATATGAGGTCTTGCCAAGTTGTCCAGACTGGTTTCGAATTCCTGGGCTTAGGCAATCCTCTTTCCTGCATCTCCCAAAGTGCTAGGATTCCAGGTGTGGACCACTGCACCTGGCTAATCTTGCTTCTTATGTTATGGGAAGTTGTTATGGCAAGGTGTTAGTTATGAGAAGGAGCTGAAGGTCTTTTCTTCCTTCCCCTAATTTTATAGCTGTAAGGAACCTGAGGTAAGTGACTATATGCAAGTTGCACAGTCAGTTAATATGGGAGCTATGACAGTTTCACAGGTTGTGACCTGTGCAGTCTTAGAGGGCTCTCGGCTTAGTTAAACATTCTGCTGTTACTGTCTTGAACTTTTTTTTTTTTATCAATGTTTTTTATTTTGATATTGTGGAGTACAGTTAAAGGCTAGGTATACAAATATGCTTCGTTCAGGCACCCTTGTTGATAAGAGGTTTCTCCCTGTCCCAAACAGATATTGACTACCGTTAATCCCATCTCCCTTCCCTTCCCACCCTCATAGTTTCCCACCACTGTCAGTCCTTTTCTTTTCTTTTTTTGAGTTGGAGTCTCACTCTGTCACCCAGACTGGAGTGCAGTGGCCGCTCCCGGCCACCGCAGCCTCGACCTGCTGGGCTCCGGCGATCCTTCCGCCTCAGCCTTCCGAGTAGCCGAAATTACAGGCGTGTGCTACCACGCCGGGCTGATTTTTTGATTTATTGTAGAGATGAGGTCTCTCCTGCCCAGGCGGGTCTCGAACCCGCGGGCTCAGGCAATCCACTCACCTCAGCCTCCCAAAGGCGCGGGATTACAGGCTGGGCCACCGAGCCCGGCTCAGTCCTTTTCTTATAGTATTACGTTGGATGTTCAAGGTTCACTATATGAGTGAGAACATGTGATACTCAGATCTTTGTTTCTGTGAGAGGTCACTCAGTATTATAGACTCTAGTTCCATCCTGTCTTGAACTTTTTAATAACTTTTTAACAAGAGGCCCTACATTTTTTATTTTGTACCAGGCCTCATAAATTATGTAGCTGGTTCTGGAGTTGGGACTCTACTTAGGTCTTGTGATCTCTACCTAGACTGCTTTACTCTATACTTCGATTATTAATTAATTTGCTTTTGAAAATACTCTCTTGTAGTGTATTGTAGAGTTTAATTCTCTTCTGGTACCTAACTAGTGATTCACTATGTGAAGGTGTGTTTCCCTGGGTGTGGGGAGTGGGAAAGGGCGAATCACCTGTAGGGCTGTTTCAAAGTGAGTGTAAAATAATGCATACATACACACAGACACATAGTCCAGTCATATTTCGTGTGTGTTGTCTACGTTGCTCCTTGACACTGTAAGTTCCATGAGTGCAGGACAATGTTTGTTTTTGCTTGCATGGTATCTTCAGTGCCCCATTCAGTGTTTGTCAAATAACAGGTTTTTCCAATCTTCTGATGTTAGTGGGAGAACCACTGTTACCAATGGGAAAGTCTCATAGCTCTTAGATTTGCTAGGGAAGATGAGAAAAAGGTAAAACACCATTGACTTAGTATAAGTACTTGATACATGAACAGCTAACGATGATGGTTTGCTTTTGGCAAACATGGTACCAGTGATTTGGCCTGTTGTGTTATAGTTAACTCAATCAATGATTGCTAAAATTAGAATCTTTAAGATTCATTAACTATCTTTTAACAATAAAATTATGTCTTATTTTAGAGCTTTGCCCTTTCAAATCTGCTATTTTATATGATTCTCACAATAATCAATCACTTGAGGTGGGTAGGTGGACAGAAATTTTTATTTCCATTTTACTTGCAAGGAAATTGAGGCTAAGAGAAATTGATCTGCTTGAGCAACACAGTCACAGCAAGATCTCTAGTTAATGACATCCTGACTGGGTCTCTTTTTCTTCTGTCCTTAAGGCGAAAGCTTTGACACTGAGAGGCAAGCAAGTTCTAGGCTTCAGGGTAGAAAGCAAATTGAGTAAGAAGCAGAGGAAGCAAGAGAGCATTCAGTTCAGTTGCAAACACAGAGCAAGACCCCCACCCCACCCCCATTCCATGCACAGAGCATATCCAAAAAATGAGTTCTTCTGGATCATTACTTTAGCAAGTTTTGAATCAGTGAGTGGAAACTGTCATGAAGTTTTAACTGACAAAGTGGTTTTGTTGAAATACAAGAATGTTGAGAAAAATAGCATTTGGATGATTGGACTTTTTGTTTCAGCTATAATCAGTGAAGCACCTCCTGTCTCCCAAGCGCTACGCTAGCTGAGTTAGGAGAGGGAGGCGATACATCTATCTGTTCAAAGTTTAGTAGTAATGGCAGTCAGCCAAGTCTTAAAGGATGAGGAGGAGTTCATCAAGTTGGGGGCACAAGTAGTCCTGGCATGGCTAACAGCAAGTGCAAGGGCCAAGAAATATGACAAAACCGAAGCATGGAATATAAGTAGGGAATGGCAGGAAACAAGGACAGAGAGCTTGGTTGATCCAAGACTGTTAGGGGTCTCATATGTTGTGTTTAGGAATTTTGATTTTAATCTCTCCATGCTTCTGTTTCTCCATCTATAAATTCTTTCAGGTCTTTTTAACCAAAGATTATGTGACCTTGGGTACTCACTACAGCTGCCCCATTCAGAATAGCTTCTGGGCTATGAATAGTGCCTAGAGAGCTTCATTGGGCATTGTTAACAGATAGTAATTTATGCTGAAGCTTACCTGAAGTGCAGGGCAAGGTGTGGTAAGAACATTTTCATTCTCTGAATCCACTGTAGTCTGAGCTCTGTCTTTGTCTCTTTGCCTCTGACCTATTCCTTATCTCTGGACTCCCTCTTTTCTTCTCCTGTGCATCTGTAGCCTGGGTATCTCTTTTCTCATCTGTCTTTTTCTTGCTTGTCTTTCTTTACTTTCCTATTTTCACTTCTCTCCTATGTCTCTGCCTTTGCCTTCTCTATATATCCCTTTTCCTCCATCCTTCCTTTTGTGGAGCTAACTTTGTAGCAGTTCTAGTTCCAGATCTTATGTTCTCATACCATATCACCTAGAAAAGTTTTAGAATCTTACAGTAGTTCTCACAAAAGAAAAAGGAAGTTTCCTTTTCTAGAAGTCCCAGGAAAAAAGACCATATATTTCACTGGTTTGAGTGAACATCTCTAAACCAATTAATGAGGCCTGAAAGATAGAATGTGCTCATTGGTTTAAGGGATACTGGTACTAGGGATGGAGTTAACTCTACTCAAACTGTTTGAGACTTAGGAACAGGTGATTCCCCCAAAGAATAGTGTGGTTATTATTTGGCCAGAGAAGAGGGAAAAGGTTGATGGGGAGGAAATTCACAATTCACTATGCTAACATACAGGGTTTTTTTTTGAGGCTCTAAAGCAATAATGCATGTGAAAAATGCTTTGTAAATTATGAAGTATTTTATTGTTGATGAGCATTAATTTTATTAGGTTATTGAAAAAATACTTCATGGTGTTAGAAATGTGCTGAAATTAAGAAGGTGATTATTGACATAATTATTTTATCATAATCATCGTAACTTTTCAGAATAGAGAAATCTTGACTAACTTCAATTTGTCTTTCAATTTAAGATACCAATGATAGATTATAGATTCAAAAACTAAACCACAAAATGATTAAAATCTGCTTTCTGTAAATAAGAAGTGCTATTTCTGAATACTTTTTAAAGCAGCGTAATAGGAATTTTAAAAATTAAAAATGTATTGTTGTCATTTTTTAATGTAAGTGCTCACCTCCATTAGGCAGATAATATTTGAACTTAGTTTCAGCTGCCTGGAAAAAGTATGATTTCATGCAGTGGTTAAAAAATGACTTTTCTACTTTACATAGGATGACGAATGATTATAACATTCAATGTCAGTTGCTAAAAACTTGACACTCCTCTTAAAAGTGATCTGGTGTAAAATAGTCAAATTACACTTAATTTGAATAGTAGCTAATTATTAACTGAGAGATAATTGCCTCAGCCACAACAAAACCATTTCAAGTAGTTCATTGTTGAGACATGACAATTGCCAGGATGTGGTTTGTAGTGGTCACTCAATTTTTTGTAGTTTCAAGGCTATAAACTTTTAACCCTTGTCAGAAATTCTTTTGATTTTTTTTAACCTGACTATGATTTAAAGTTGTCCACTCAAGATTGTCTAACGTCAGCATCTAAACAGTGTTCTTTAGATGATATTGGTAAATAACCAGGAAGTGGGTCTGGATGTGGTTCCAATTATTCTGCTGCTCTTATTCTTCTGTTGTGGCTTACAGAAATATCTTTTGGAAGTTTTAATATCCTTCCTGTACTTAATTGCAACCAGGCCCCCCTAATTGCTACTACAATGAGTTAGTTTTTTTAGCATCATAATTATTTTTACATATAGAACGTTTTTTCACTTTTGATGCTATGATCCTTTACCCATATTTGTGTATTAATCATATGATAATATATTAACATACTAGGGTAGATATAAGTTTAATTCTTATCATTTTTGTTGGTAAACTTTTAATTCTTATCATTTTTGTTGGTAAAATATAGTCCTCTAAAATTCAACCTTTTGCATCTTTAGATATACCTGTGATTCTGCTTTTTTTACTCTATATCTTTTAAAAATAATTTTATTGAGCTATATATTACATATCATAAAATTTACTCTATTTCAAATGACAGCTTAATGATTTTAGTAAGTTTAGTGAGTTAAGCAACAATCACTATCAATCAGGTTTAAAGGGAGTATTCATACAGTTACTTCTGGTCTAGGTCTTGCTCATGAGAATGGAATGGACCAGTTTAGAGTGGAGAAAAGCTCTAGGGCTGGGCTGACTTAGAAGTCAGGGTTCATTATGACATCTGTGGGCCTTAGGAACTTTTGCCTTTATGGGTCCTTTCTTTCCTAGAAATATTAAGCATTGTATTCTATAATTGCACTGGTATAAAGATGAACACAATTCATTTTATAAGTTTATTATTATACTCATTTTTTTCTTCTGATTTTTAAAATAAATTAAAATTAAAACATCTTCACGTTCCCTATAGTATTGTGGGCCTTAAGCATTGTGCCTCCTGTGCCTAACTGATAAGTCAGCTATAGAAGACTATAGCTTCTATATGAGAAAAGACTGTAAATGTGCCAAATCTGTGCAGAAAGACAATTGTGTATCCAGGAAGAAAGTGAAGGCTGAAAGCTTAGATTGTGTTGAAAGTATGAGAAGAAGATAGAAAAGTAGCAAAGTAGCATAATCTATGACTAAGGAAGTTGAGAGAACTTCTCAAAGGTAGTTACCTCTCTTTGAGGGAGAAAGAAAAAATAGGGTAATGGTAGAAAGTTCAGGAAATCAAGGATCAGTAGTTTTACAGTTGAATCTCCATTTTTTTGAGGCATCTATTGCATTCTTGTATTAAATGTTCTTGTCACCCTAACAATCCTAAATTACCACTGGCCATTTTTTTTTTTTAGTGGCAGGATCTCACTTTGTTGCTCAGGTTGAACTCAAACTGGCCTCACATGATCCTCTGGCTTCAATCTCTCAAGTAGATGGGACTACAGGTGCATGCCACTGCACCTGGCTCTGAAGCCAATTTTTTTTCCCCCCAAGGAAAATGCCAGAGGGCAGTTTTTATGGTTTTATTTAAACCCAAAACGTGCACGAGCTGTTTATTCATTTTCTTCACTGCGCGGCCTGGCATTAGGATTGGTGACTCCGATGGCCAGCTGGGCTGCTCTTTCTGCAATGGCTTTGCAGTTCTTGGAGGAAACATTGTGAGCAATCTCAGCACAATAAGATTTGTTGCATATCAGCAGCACTTCCAGCTCCTTGACATTTTGGACCAGGAAGATCCGGAAGCCACTAGGCAGCATGTGCTTTGTTTTCTTGTTGCTCCAGTAACCAATGTTGGGCATCAAGATCTGGCCCTTGAGTCTTCTACGCACCCTGTTGTCAATACCTCTGGGTTTCCGCCAGTTATGCTTAGTCTTGACATATCGGTCTGACTGGTGCATGATGAACTCCTTGGTTCTCTTTTTGACGATCTTGGGTTTCACCAGGGGTCTGAGGGCAGCCATGATGCCGGGTAGGAGATTGAAGCCAATTTTTAATCCTAGTCCAACTTCCATTCTTTCATCAACATTTTGCTCAAGACCTGCCACTAAGAGTTTCCATGGCTCTGTTAATTTAATCAGGGGATACAAATAGGTAGTAACATTTATCTATTGTTTCATAAATATTTTAGGATTTTTTTTCTACTTCTGTGAAAAATGTCATTGAAATCTTGATAAGGATTGCATTGAATCTCTAGGTTGCTTATTATTTCAACAACAATAATCTTTCAATAAATTAACATGATGTCACTTTATTTGTGTCTTTTTCTATTTCTTCCATGAATGTTTTAGTTTTCAGTGTATGGATCTTTCACCTCCTTGATTAAATTTGTTCCTAAGTATTTTATTTTATTTTTAACACATTTGTAATTGGGATTATTTTCTTGGTTTCTTTTTTGGGTAGTTCATTGTTAGCATGTAGAAATGCTACTGGTTTTTGTATGTTAATGCAACTTTACTGAATTTGTTTATTAGTTCTAAGAGTTGTTTGGTAAAGTCTTTAGGGTTTTCTACACATAAGATCATGTCTGCAGAGAAAATTTTGCTTCCTTTTTTTTTTCTCCGAGTTTGGATACCTTTTATTTCTCTTACCTAATTGGGTCTAGCTGGGACTTCCAATATTATATTGAATAGAAGTGGTGAGAGTCGGCATTCTTGTTAATTTTTTCTTTTTTGAGGCAAGGTCTCAGTCTGTCTCCCAGGATGGAGTACAGTGGCACAATCACAGCTCACCCCACCCTCAACCTCCTAGGCTAGGGCAATCCTTCTGCCCCAGTTTCCCAAGTAGCTGGGACTACAGGCATGCACCACCATTCCTGCTAATTTTTAAAAAATTTTTTTAGAGAGATGAGGTCTCGCTATGTTGCACAGGCTGATCTTAAAATCCTGGGCTCAAGCAATCTTTTGCCTCAGGCTCCCAAAGTACTTAGATTACAGGTGTGAGCCATTGTGCCTGGCCTCTTGTATTGTTTTTGATCTTAGAGGAAAAGCTTCCAGCTTTTCACCCTTGAGTATGATGTTAGTTATGGGCTTGTAATTGCTTTATTGTGTTGAGGTACATTTCTTCGGTATAGAAAGCCTTTTTTTTCTTTAAAAATCATAAGAGGATATTGAATATTATCAAAGGCTTTTTCAGCATAAATTGAGAGGATCATATGATTTTTGTCCTTGATTCTGTTAATGAAGCCTAAGCAGTCTTGGGCAAAAAGAACCAAGCTGGGGATATTACACTTCTTATTTAAAAATATACTACAAAGTTGTTTTAATCAAAACAGCTTGGTACTGGCATAAATACAGACACATATAGACCAAAGGAACAGCATAGAAATCCCAGAAATAAATCTACACAGTCAGTGGATTTTGACAGAGGTGCCAAGAATACAAAATGGGGAAAAGACAATCTCTTCAATAAATGGCTTTGGTAAAACTAGATATTTACATGCAATGTTGGACTGAACCCTTATTTCATGCTATATTAAAAAAAAACAATGTAAAATGGATTAAAGACTTAAACAAAGGACCTAAACTGTTAAATTACTAGGAGAAAACATAGGGAAAAAACCTTGACATTTTCCTGGGTAATTATTTTTTGGATATGAGTTCAAAAAGCACAAGCAATAAAAGCAAAAATACAAATGAGAGTGCTTCCAATCAAACAGTTTCTGCACAACATAGGAGACAATCAACAGAGTGAAGAGAATCTGTAGAATGGAAGAAAATATTTGCAAAACATACTTCTGATAAAGGGCTGATATCCAAAATATATAAGGAACTTGAACAACTAAATAGCAAGAAAACAGCCCTGTTAAATATTGAATAAAGGACCTGAATAGACATTTCTTAAAAAAAGATGTGCAAATGGTCAAAAAGTATATGAAACAATGCCCAATATCATTAATCATCAGGGGAATGCAAATTAAAACAAAAATGAAGTATCACCTCATGCTTGTTAGAATGACTAATATAAAAATGACAAACAGTAACAAGTGTTGGTGAGGGCATGGGAACCCTTATACACTGTCAGAGGGAATGTAAATTAGTACAACCATTATGGAAAGTAATATGGCAGTTCATCAAAAGAATTAAAAATGGAACTACCATATGATCCAACAATTCCACTTCTGGAAATGTATCCAAATGAAATAAAATCAATATATTGAATAAATATCTGCATCCCATGTTTACTGCAGCATTAGTCACAATAGTTAAGATATAGAATCAACCTAAGTACCCATCAACAGATGAATGGATAAAGAAATGTGGCATATATACATAATAGGATACTATTCAGCCTTAGACAAAGAGGAAAACACTGTCATTTGCAACAACATATATAACCTGTAGGACATTATGCTAAGTGATATAAACCAGATACAGGAAGACATATATCACATCATCTCACTTATATATGGAATCTAAAAAAAGTTGAACTCATAAAAGCAGAAAGTAGAATGGTGGCTTCCAGGGGCTGGGAGTTGGGGGTGGAGGCCGGGGAGATGTTTATCAAAGGGCATAAAGTTTTAGTTAGGATGAGTAAGTTCTGGAAGTTTATTGTCCAGCATAGTGACTATAGTTAATAAGGTATACTTTAAATTTGCTAAGAGAGATCTTGTCACAAAAAAGTGATAAGTATGTGAGGTGACAAATATGTTAACTGACTTGATTAAGATATGTTAAAACATCATGTTGTATACCATAAATATAATTTTTATTTTTAAATAAAAAATAAAAAGTCAATAAAAAATAAAATTGAAAAAAATTTGTGTGATATTAAGATGAGTAATTAAGGAAGTTAAGACATACCAAAATGGAAACATCAGACTTTCAAAGAAAACTCTAAAGAATTTCAGATGTTCTATTGTTTTATAACTCTAAAGAATTTCAGATGTTCTATTATTTTATGTTATTATTTTATGCTATAGGTTATATTAGCTGGAAGTTGACTTCAATACAAAACACGGTTTGCTGTCTTTTGAAAGAAGATAGAGTGGAGTGCAAGTGTGTCAAGAGGACAGTTTGGTTTTGTATAACTGAAACCATTAGTTGTATTTGTGGATACTGCATATTTTAATATGACATGAGCTACAAATGAGGAAAATCATGTCTTTTAACTTGTAATAATTGATAATTACTAGTGGGAGAATATCCCAAAGGAAAAAAGAACAAAACAGGAAGACAAATTTTATGGTGATATAATTTAATTTTTTTATTAGATACTTTACAACACTTTGTTGCTTTTAAATGTTCTGAAAAAAAAAAGAAACCCAATTAACATCAAGATATAAACAAAATGGAGAGAGAAAGATCTATTGGTGTTGACACATATTTCCTGATTTTAGATTTTGTCCTTGCAGAATCTGTAGAATATAGAATTTAATTGAATGTTCCTAAAGTTGGGTTTAACAGTATGCGAGTCACCTATATTCTTACTAGCAGAGTTAGAATAATTTGTTTTTGTTGTTAAATTAGTCAATATATTTGTATTTTCTGAGATCAGAAAATTTTATGTAGAATAAAATGTAGTAATTTTATCCTTCTGTATTGACTAACTAATGGTGACTATTTACACATTGTAAGTTATGGACCAATTGATTCCTAGTGGATCATGTCTATTTGGTTCCCAACTACTATGCTGTCATTGTAGCTAAATGATGAGTAAACCACTAGCATCAAGCATTATGGCTGAGATTTAAATAGAGGAAAATTACTTTTTCACAGAATGAGTATGAGGTGTAACGATGAGTAATTTTTTTCATGTTTATAATTGTTTTGTAGCCTAGAGTAATTGTTTACCTGCAATGTATAATAAGACCCTAATTAGCTATAGTGCTTAGCAATTTGGATATTATGATTGATTTCATTTTCTGATGACTGAAATTTAAAAGGTAACTGCTTTGGTTTCAACTGTCATCATAGAAAATTTTCAAAAATACTTTTCTATTGTGTTAAATGTATATATTGAATTTTCACCTTAAAGCTTATTATTCTGATCTCTAATTTTTTTGCATATCGATAGTCACTTAGGGATAAGAAATTAAGTTGCATCTGCACTAACAGAAGCCATCCATCCATCCACCCATCCCTCCCTCCCTCTATCCATCCATCCATCCATCAATTCATCCATCTTTGTTTCATATCTACTATATGCCAAAGTATACAATGAATGACAAATGAGCCAGCAAGTTTTTTGACCCATAGAACTTATACTGTAGTTGAGGATATAGACAATAAACTAGTAATAAGTCATCAATGCACAAAAGCAAACAAATAGCTCGAGAAAGATAACAGGGCACTTGTGTTAGGCTGGTTAGGAAAGACTACTCTAAGTAATTAAACTCTGGAGAATGAGGAGTCTGCCGTGTGACTAGCCAGGTCAAGATTGATTTAGACAGAGGGAATAATAAATGCAAAGGCTTGAAGCGGGCTAAATCTTAACATGTTCTCAGAACTGGTAAAAGATTGGTGTGACAGACGGAGAGTCTTCCCCTAGTAATTGACACTGGTACTAAATCTGGTCATTTATTAATATCTGAAGAATAAACAAGGGGATTGGCATTTCACATAACAACCCAATGTTCTATCATTAGTAGCTCCATTTGAAGTTAGGGATCAGCAACAGACTGTTTTTTGAGGTGGTGAGAGGAGATTCTTGGCAGGATATTGGGTCAAGTCTGTACAGCAGGAGTTGAGTTTTAGTGCTGTTTTGGTGGAATAGTAGTAGAATCAACACAAGACTGCAAGCAGTTGAAATCTTTCTGCTCTTTCTCAAGCAGTTGAAATCTTTCTACTGACTGGTGACTGGTATTGAGAAGGTTGAGATGGCTTCTGAGAAAAAAACACCGTAATTATTAGCAGTGTTTGTCTAGGTGCAATATTGGGAGAATGCTATAAATTTGCTGATCTTGGAGTAGGCGCTGTATTACAGAGGCTGTTTATATTCTCTAAAGTTGAATCATTGTTGCTGGCATAGTGGCCCAAGCCTGTAATCCCCAAACTTTGGGAAACTGAAATGGGAGTATTGCTTGGGCTCAGGAGTTCCAGATCAGCCTGGGCAGCATAGTGAGACACCACCTCTACAAAAAATTAAAAAGATTAGCTGGGATGGTGGCATATACCTGTGTAGTCCCAGTTGTTTAGGAGACTGAGGTGGGAAGATCCCTTGTACTTAAGAATTTAAGGTTGCAGTGAGCTTTGATTGTGTCACTGCTCTCCAGCCTGAGTACAGAGCAAGACTCTGTTTCTTAAATAAATAAAAATAATAAAGTTGAATTATTGTAATCGGTACTGAGCAGTAAAATTTAATGTGATGATTGTATGTTGATCTTGTATATTGTAACCTTGTTTGGCTCATTATTTAGAGTATTTGAGTGGATTCTATAGGACTTTTCATATACGACATCACATCATCTCCAAATTGAGATAGTTTCATCTTTTCCTTTCCAATCTGTATGTATTGTATTTCTTTTTCTTGCCTAATTGCCCTGGGCAGAACCCCAGTACACTGTTGAATCAAAACAGTCATCTTTTTTTTCCTTCATTTTAAAGATGTAGGGTATAATTCAGGGTTAGGTATACAGATGTTCATTATTCACACACCTTTGTTGATGAGGTGTGCCTCTCTTTCCCCTAGCAGTTTCCCTCAACTGCCAATTCCAACCCCCCTCCCCGGCAGTTTCCCACTATTGCCAATCCCTTTCTTATAGTATGATAATTATTCAAGGTCTGCTTATGAGTGAGAACATATGGTACTCTGTTCTTTGTTTCTGTGATAGATCACTGAGTATGATGGACTCTAAATCTATCCAAGTTGCTGTGAAGTCCATGTTTGTCCTTCTTTATGGCTGCATAATATTTCATTGTGTATGTGAACCACATTTTTTTGGTTTTTTGTTTTTTTTGAGTTGGAATCTCACTCTGTCGCCCAGACTGGAGTGCAGTGGCTGCTCCCGGCCACCGCAGCCTCGACCTGCTGGGCTCCGGTGATCCTTCCGCCTCAGCCTTCCGAGTAGCCAGAATTACAGGCACGTGCTACCATACCTGGCTAATTTTTTTATTTATTTATTGTAGAGATGAGGTCTTGCCTGCCCAGGTGGGTCTTGAACCCGCGGGCTCAGGCAATCCACTCACCTCAGCCTCCCAAAGGCGCGGGATTACAGGCTGAGCCACCGAGCCTGACGAACCACATTTTTAAAATCCAGTCCAGCTTAGATGGGCAGCATGGTTGGTTCCCTCAAAGCAGGCTTACTTTTTGTCTTCCTGATCTCAGGACAAAACAATTAGTCTTTCACCATTATGTATAATTTTAGTTGTGCTTTTTTTTCTAGATGATCTTTATCAGGTAGGGAGGTACCCTCTATTCCTAATTTACTGAATTTTTTTTTAAGTCATGAAAGAGTGTTTTGCAAATAGCATTTGACATCTACTATTTCTGCAACTAATAAGTCAATTTGGTTTGGTCACTTATCCTATTACTATGTTATTTGACTATTGATTGATTAATATTGGTTAGCATTGATTGATTAAAATTGACATTGATTTTTGTATACTGAATCGATTTTTCAACAATGGAAAAAATATTTCTTGGTCAAGTTGTAGGATCCTTTGTGTATGTTTCTACATTCAGTTTGCTACTATGTCACTGAGGATTTCTGAGTCTATTCATAAGGAACATTGATCTGTAGTTTTCTTGTGATGTTTTTGATATCTGGGCAATATTCACCTCATATAATAAATCGAGACATATTCCTTTGTCTTCTAGCTTTTGGAAGAGTTTGTAAAGAATTGGTACTAATTGCTCCTTAATTTTTTGGTAGAATTCATCTGTTAAGCTATGAAAAAAGAGAAAACTTTGGCCTCTCCCCTAAATTTATCCTGCCCACTTCTGAGGCTGCTGGGCTGCAGGTGTTTACACTTACCAAGGAGGATGTTGGTTCTTAAGACTTACCCAGAGCTTGGTGGAGGTGGATGGTAATACGGCAGGTTAAGACACCACAAAGCTTGCTGGTCTTGTTAAAATTTAGTTGTTTTTTCTTGAATAACACTCATCATTTATTGCAAAGCTTTAGTTGATTTCCAGAATTCTGAAAATATTGATTTTGAGAATTTTTGTTAGTGTTCTCATTGCTTTTATGGTAGACGTCTTCATTCCATCTTTTTTGGATGTGCTTATTCCCCACATCTGTAATTAAAATTTTCTAGTAGTCACATTAAACAAATAAAAAGGAACATATGAGGTTACTTTTGATTATATATTTTATTCAAACAAATATATCCAAAATATTTTCCTTTCAGAATGTTAAATTAGTATACAATCAATAATGGGATATTTAATATTTTTTCTGTATGTTATCTTTAAAATTTGATATGTACCTTTACACTTGCAGTACATCTTAATTTGAAATGTTGTCATCAAAGGCTCAATAGCCACAGGTAGGTAGTGGCTGTTATAATAGCCAGAATAGTCTTAGAACGCAGACAAATGGGCAGATGCTTTGGAAATTTCAATATTTTCTTTCTTCCTTCTCCACTAGTGTTGAAGGTGAAAAAACAATGTTTAACTACTACTGTCTTCTCTACTTCTTTCCTATTACCACCTGTGATAGGATGAATATTAGTCCCAAAGATGTCAATGTCCTTACCCCTAGAACCTATGAATATGTCATCTAACATGGTAATGGAAACATTATAGATGTGATTAAAGATGTTGTGATGAGGTATTATCCTGGATTATCTGAGTGGGCTAACCTAACTCTTTCATTATAAGAGGGAAGTAGGAATGTCAGAGTCAGTATGGTAGTCTCTCATCTGTGGGAGATATGTTCCAAGACCCCTAGAGGATGCCCAGAGGATAGTACCAAAACCTAGGTATACTGTGTTTTTCCTATACATGCATACCTATGATAACACTTAGCTTATAAATTAGGCACAGTAAGGTATTAACAATAAGTAATGATAAAATAGAATAATCATAACAACATACTACTAATATAATGAAAGTTGTGTGAATGTGGTCTGTCTTAAAATATCAATACGTTAAGTACTGTACTCACCAGTTTTGAATGGTGGTTGAAACTGGAAAGCAAAACTGTAGATAAGAAGGGACTACTTTAGTTGGAGATGTGGCAATGGTAGTAAGAAACTAGAGTGATTTGAGGTATGAGACCACACATCTAAAGAAAGCATCCAGCCTCTAGAAGCTAGAAGAGGCAAGCAGATTCTCATCAAAGAGCCTCCAGAAGGAACTAACCTTGTTGACACCTTGATTTCAGTTCATTGGGAATGGTTTTGTACCTCTGACCTCTAGAACTACAAAATAATAAGTTTGTGCTGTTTTAAACCACTGATTTGGGGATAATTTGCTACAGCAGCAATAGGAACTAATTTACCACCTTAGTAGGTGGAGGTGGCTACAGACAGTTTTAATTTTATATACCAGTTTTTTGTAAATGTTAAAGAATTTGTGTTCAATAAAATCAAAGATATAAATGGTACTTATTCATTCTATTGAACAAATGAAGGCCTATATAAACTCTGATTCAAATTTACATCACTGATCCATGTTCTCATTTTTAATTTTAGCAATTTTATATATATATATTTTTTTGAGTTGGAGTCTCACTCTGTCACCCAGACTGGAGAGCAGTGGCTGCTCCCGGCCACTGCAGCCTTGACCTGCTGGTGTCCGGCGATCCTTCCGCCTCAGCCTTCCAAGTAGCTGGAACTACAGGCACGCGCTACCACACCCGGCTAATTTTTTTTGACTTATTGTATAGATGAGGTCTTGCTAAGTTGCCCAGGCAGGTCTCGAACCTGCGGGCTCAGGTAGTCCACTCACCTCAGTCTCCCAAAGCGCAGGATTACAGGCTGAGCCCGGCTAATTTTATATTTTATATAGATCTTCATAGGGACAGGTGATTAAGGCATTGTTGGGAGACCATTGTAAGAAATTTTAGGGTAGCTCTGGGGTCTGTGTATTTATCTCTAAAATTTCAGGGACACTGTGTCTTCTTGGTGGGATTGTTTGTTTTTAGTTCAATCAATTCTTCCTGAAACTGAGCACACTTACAGGACAGATGATATTTCAGATACAATCTGAGGTTTCCTTTAAAGGAAGTTGCAGAAACTTAATGCATGATTTGAAATCATGTAAATCATTGAGTCTGTTATGAAATGATGACTTCCTTTCTACTAAATGGCTCTGTAATTCTTTTATATCTTTGACTATTGAACTCAAGTCAGGCCGCAATAGCAAAATGAGTACATTATCCTTTGGCCTTCTGCTCGGTCTATAGGCCAGTTTGAAATTTGTACTTCATTGAGTAAAGACATACTTTTTGTTTCTGTGACTGTAGTTTCTGGTCCAGTATATTCAGACTTGTCTCAAGTTTAATAATGAACTGTCTTATAAACCGCTAAGGAAAAACCAAGTGCATCTGTCAGACTTTTAACTACAGAAGCCCTTGACTTGAGACAGCAGCTCACTGAATCTCAAATTTAGTTTATTCTGATACACATTCTGCTTCAGTGTCTTCTAAATATCCCTACACTATTGCAGATTGATTTGTAACAGCATGAAAAAAATGTATTGGCCACTTCATTGCATTATTTAGTGAAACTGATTTAGAACATAAGTTCAGAGCAATATTGAGAGCATAAGCATTCTGTCAATGGAGGCTGGATTTAATAAGCTTTCTTTTTGTTTCTTTAAAGCTGTTGAAAATGTCTTTTTTCCCCTTTTTTATTGTATGTGGTCATATTTGGTAATGAGAACGTTTTTGTGTTTAAGCCATACTTAACATTTTTGTGGCAGTTTGTTAGGTCTTATTGTTATGACTATGAATAACTGGGTATTAACTATTTTGTTGTTTTGTTACTGTTAAATGTCTCAAGTTGAGTGATCTTTGACAGCCAGGAGGACTGAATTTGGTCTCTAAGCTGTACCTTGATCCTTTATAATACTAGTGCTCAAATTGGCTGCACTTTGGAATCACCTGGGAAGTTTCCAAAATTTCTTTTTATATTTTTATTTTTTTGTAAAGATATGTCTCTCTGTGTTGTCCGGACTGTTCTTGAACTCCTGGGCTCAAGCAGTCCTCTTGCGGTGGCCTCCCAAAGTGTTGGGTTTACAGTTGTGAGCCACTGCACTCGGCTGACTAGTATGCTGATACTCTTAAAATTAAATTACTTGAAGTTCCTCCAAACAATTTTTAACCAAGACTGAAGTCATACTTGTAGCAACTTTCTTGGCTATGCTTTAGGTTAGTTATGGATATTACAGTATTTCACGTCTTTGCTTTACAGGCTACCATAGGACCTTTTGCTGAATAGGGAACCAAAGAAACACAGAGTAGTTTAAAAAGAACCTTAAAGCTGGGTGCTGTGACTCTTACTGTAATCCCAGCCTTTTGGAAGGCTGAGTTGGAAGGATCACTTGAGACTAGCAGTTTGAGATCAGCCTTAACAACATGGCCAGACCACTGTCTCTAAAAAAATAATAACAATAAAAAACACAGTTGAATGTGGTGGTGTGTGCCTGTAGCAGGTACCAGGGAGGCTGAGGCAGGAGGATTGCTTGAGTCTAGGAGTTTGAGGCTGCAATGAGTTATGATTGTGCCACTGTACTCCAGCCTGGATGACAGAGTGAGACCTCCATCTCAAAAAACAAAAACAAACAAACAACAACAAAAACTCAACAAAACTTTAAGGCTTCATGACTGTGTGATACATTGAATACAACCTGAGGCCACGAGGATCTGAACTAATGGAAAATCAGCAGCATACTGTGCAGTGTGATCCATAGTTTTTAGGAGTCTTTATATGTCCCTTCTGATTTGAAGGGAAACAGCTGCAGAGAGGGGCATACCAAGGGCTGCAGACATGAACCTCAAGTCAGACTCCAGTGGTCACATATTGATGACTAGAGTTCACGTATTGGTCTTTTTAAACATATTCATTCGCATAGAAGTGTTATTAGCAGTGTTGCATTTTTAAAATAAAAGAATTTAGTCTACGGCCATACCACCCTGAACATGTCCAATCTTCTCTGAAAAATGAAGGAATTTAAAAGCTAGCTTAGCTGTCAATTGGAAGACATACTCTGCAAAGTAGATAGGTTCTTAAGTATTTCTGTGGTGGAGGGTATTTGTTAATTTAAGCAAAAGCTG
This sequence comes from Carlito syrichta, assembly GCF_000164805.1. Taxonomy (NCBI): domain Eukaryota; kingdom Metazoa; phylum Chordata; class Mammalia; order Primates; family Tarsiidae; genus Carlito; species Carlito syrichta. The sequence continues at coordinate 22,089 of NW_007256125.1, read as the reverse complement.
TGTTTTGTTAGTGTATGTGCAAGTATCCATTGCATAAATGATTCAAGTGTATAAATGATACATAGAAAATATAGAAAAAGTCTTATCTTTCCATTTTTTTTGTAATGACTTGTAAAAGTGTGAAGCACAGGACTTTTTCACCTCTTTAACAAAAGTATTGCCTGTTGGGAAAAAATTGCCAAAACTATGCAAGTGTGTAATTTAGTAATTTTTTTTCTTTTGCATTTTCACTCCTTAGTGAGAACTACTATTAAAAGTTTGGTGAATATTTTAGAAAAAAAATCATATTACAAGAACTCACTAATGAGTCTTTCTTGAAGTTCTTCCAGGGATATAAATAATCATTTCTTTTTATTGGTATAATCAGGCATAAATGTTATGACTTTGGATGAAAACTAAAATTTAGGATTTGGTGAAGTCATAATGTAAATATTCTCTGTATGAGAATTTTAAAAAAGTAATTGCCTGTCTATTTAAGTGCAGAGATAAATTCTGCATTGTTTGATTTTGTCTAACTTCTCTCCCTACCCATGTCTCACTTCCACCATATGCTTCATTACTGCATCTGTTTCTTTTTGGAGATCCCACAGTGCAGGTGCTGCTGAGGGGGGACCTACCCATGATTTATTTTCCTGCTTGGAGCAGGTGCTTTCAGCCCTACTTACTGAATGCTTTTGAGCCCTCCAAAATTCACTAACTGAAAGGTCATATTAGGAAGCACTGAAGTAGTCCTATATGATGATAATATGTCCTCACTGGGTGACTGACATGCTATTAATACACAGTTTGAATGAATGCTTGAGGAAAATGAAGTACTCTGCTAAGTTATCAGCAACTCCTCTTGCCTCTCAACCAGTAGTTTGGGTTGGTCTTGTCTGAATTCATATATTTAATTAAGATATAGTAGAGAGTGATTTAAATGTAAGATAATTTGGCACATGTTATAGTAAAATAAAAGATAGGTTATTACTGTGCAGGCTTCTTTTTTATGTGAAAATGCTGTTAGTTATAAATTTTAAGGTAGCATTCTATTCTCTTACAGCATAGTCTGTACATGTGCTTCACCTACATTAACACCGGATGGCACTGTGTGCTCATGGGCTGCACTAGAAATGGGATGTGTTTGGTGGCTAAAGTATATTTCCAGAGAAGGCTTTTTGTGTTCTTTTCTGAAGTTTGTAATTGTGCTTGTTACCTGTTGTCAAGCACATATTAAGTTTTATATTGTGCTTATCAGGAGAATATTTTAATCTGAATGCAAAATGTATTTTTCCCATAAAAGTAAAACGTGTGTGTGTGTGTGTGTGTGTGTGCATGTGTGTGTGTGTTTAAATAATTTCAAGTTTATTGTTGAATTAATTCTTTCCATTTGGTAACCTTTCTGTATGGGCATCTAATGGGTAGTGGTGGTTAGGAAAACCTCCGTGTGTGTGTGTGTGTGTGTGTGTGTGTGTGTGTGTGTGTGTGTGTGTGTTTAATTAATTTCAAGCTCATTGTTGAACTAACTCCTTTCTAATTGGTAGTCTTTCTGTACCGGCCTCTAGGGTAGTGGTTAGGAGCATTGACCCTGGAGCCAAACTACCTTGATTTAAGTCCTCAATTTGCTATTAAGTACCTCAAGCAAGTCATGAAATGGCTGTATGCTTGGGTTTCCTCATTCATTAAATGGAAACGATAATGGTATTCTGCCTTCTGGTATCGCAAAGGGTTAAACATTAATATGTGTAAAGTGCTTATTGCAGTGCCCATTACATGGTAAGCACTAACTGTTAACTTTTATTTTATTATTACCATTACCATATTTTCTCCTTTTTGTTCGACCCCTCTTCTGCACACTTTCACCTTCGTGCTACATTTCTTAACCCTGCGTGTCCTGCTTTATGAACCTATGGGTTGCAGTAGAGACTGACTGTTACCCAAAGCCCTTACCTTTGGTAAAGTCCTGAAATTATTTAGAATATAAACAGTATAAAGGCAGATTATTACTTGGGATACTGCTTTAAAAAAAAAAGTCAAGAGAATGTATGTTAAAATGCTTCAACCAAAATTAAATGAAAAATACTGATGGCATAGTTCTGATTGTAAATATCCATGTGAACACCAGGATTCTGGCTGGTGTTAGATGAGGCAGAAAGCTGAGATAACTTGAAAGTTAAGGTAATACCTCTTTGCTAGTTAGCTGTGGTGGGTACAAACCTGAGAATAAGGAAAAGTACTTCAGCTTACTTTAATCTCTTTCACTAAAAGAGATCTTGAGGCAACTGAGATCCAGGCCTTTAGCATTAAATTGGTGAAAATCAGTACACTGAAACAAAGCTTTACATAAGTTAGTACAGCTAGTATATCTTACTGAATACAGGGACAACTTTGTTTTTTGCTTTGTTTTTGGTTCCATCAACAACTCCTCTTGACTTTAGCTTGATCAATTTTCTGAGCTTTCCCACATACCCTTGAGCATTTCCTACATATTTGGAAGGATGTCAAAATCAGAGGCAAAAAATTTTTGAAGATGATTAATAGAAACAGAATTTGGATTTTGCCCTCCAAAAAATTTACATGAGGAACAATCTATGAGGACACATGACAGTTTTTTCCTCCTCTTTTCTCTCATGATTTCCCTCCCTCCCTCCCTTCTTCCCTCTCCCTTTGTTTCTTTAAACTGTGTGTTTTCTTGCTGCAGTAAAATTGACCTTGTTATAATTTGGGGGATAAGGTAGGATTCCAAATATTTGTTAATTTTTAGCATCTTGATAAAAAGAAAACAATAGTCACCATAGTAAAGTAGGCCTGAGACTGAAAACAAAGTTAGTGGGAGATAGAGGAGGGAAGATAGATTTTTAAAAGTGGTGTATTAGGGTCGAAACTCCTGAAAGGTGCCCATATTATCCTTCTTTAAGGTGCAAGCAATTACTGCTAGGAACTGAAGTACAGAACCCATTGATGGGAACTGTTTTAGGAACTTTCATTAGCCTTTGTTCTTTCCCCAATTTTGTCTTTTATATTTGTTCTTGGGACCTTGGAAGTGGTTTCTGGAAAATGCTTTTCTTCTAGCAGGTAGGACTATGTTGTTCATGCCCCAAGGGAAGGGAATGATAAATGAAAGCATTATTGTTATGGGAAGCAAAGACCTATCTATGTATTAGAGGAAAATAAGCAACAGTCATCTGTGTATGATTCCACTTAATGTAACATGAAAGGGAATTTTCTTGACCACCATCATATCTGGTTTCATGTTCAGACATTCTTATTGATAGACTCATTTAATCAGAGGTTTGTCTCATGAAGGAATTTTTCCCCCCAGGTTTTTAATGTTTCCATGAAATATTCATATAAAGTTTTTAGACAAACCAAAAAGCCTTCATAGTTTTGAGAAGCAATTATGACCTTTTCCCCCTAGAAATAAAAATTTTCATTTTCAAATATTTTGTTTCTTAAGAGTATGAATTGTTCTTATCTTTAAAAAAATTATTATTTTTTTGCCGAATTCTCACTTTATGACTTAAAATCTATGTTAAAATCTTTTTTTGTGCATAAATAACACAATGGTGAGAAAAGGAATAAAGGTATCTAAAGATAACATTTCAATTTGTCCAACAGTGTTGAATTTAAGTCTGGTGTCTTTTTTGCTTTTAATTTTTTAAGCCAATACAATGGCTTGATTTTTTTTTTTGTCCATTGTTATCATCTAAGAGGTTGTTTTGAATAGTGTATGACTATAAACCAGGAGTTGCAAAATCAGATGCTTAAATATGCTAGGCAGGTAATGAAAATGAGTGAATGGAATCAAATAAAAAATAGTAGAAAACTAGCTGAGAGTGATGGTGATGCACGCCTGCAGTTTCAGCTACTTGGAAGGCTGAGGCGGAAGGATCACCTGAGCCCAGCAGGTTGAGGCTGCGGTGGCTGTGACCGTGCCACTGCACCCCAGCCTGGGTGACACAGTGAGAAGCTGACTCCAAAACAAACAAAACAAAACAAACAAACAAAAACCAGTAGTGATTAGTGATATATATATATGCACTAAAGAGTCCACATGCTTTCTGAGTGGACAGTCACTACTCACTCCAGCCAATTGCTGCCATGTGATAGATACTTTGATCACAGTGCAATGGTGTGCTAGTGAATATTTAACAACTGGTTTTGGCCAGGTGCAGTGGCTCATGCCTGTAATTCCAGTACTTTGGAAGGCTGAGGCAGGAGAATCATTTAAGCCCAGTAGTTCAAGATCAGCCTGGGCATCGTAGTAAGACTTCATCTGTATAAAAATTAGCCAAGTGTGGTGGTGGACACCTGTAGTCCCAGCTACTCTGGAGGCTGAGGTGGAAGATTATTCTGAGTCCAAGAGGTTGAGACTGAGGTGAGCCAACAGAGTACCCCTGGACTCCAGCCTGGGCAACAGAGTGAAACCTTGTCTTAAAAAACAAATACTCAAACAACAAAAACAAAAACAATGATTGGTTTTAGTTAAAGAAAAAAAAAAGCTGTGATGTGTAGCATATACCAGTTCTCATGGTAAATTTAAATACTCTCACATAGCTAATATCAAGTCTATTCTGTGATTGTCACTGAATGTTTGGAAGGGATATTAATAATTGGCCCTTTTGAGCAAGTAGAAGCTAGCTTCAGCACACCACTAGCCCAGTTTAGCCAGGATTGCAATTCCTGAAGCAAGAAAGCTGAATTATTATGTAAAATCTCTCAAGTTTTGAAATACTATGTAGGCCAAACAAAAAACATCATTTTTTTTTTTTTGAGGGAAGAAGACTTTTTAGTTGGGTGATTTCAGTCAAAGAGGACTGGAGAATTAGTCTTAAATCCATTTCCCCCACATTAATGAATTTAATCATGCTTATGAGCAGCCAATTTGCAACCTGATAATGCTTATCTTAGAAATGTTATTAGAGGCTGGGCTCAGTGGCTCAGCCTGTAATCCCAGCACTTTGGGAGGCCAAGGCAGGTGGATTGCAGGAGCCCACGGGTTCAAGACCAGCTCGGGCAACTTGGCGAGATATTGTTTCTACAATAAATAATAAAAAAAAAATTAGCCAGGTATGGTAGTGTGCGCCTGTAGTTCCGGCTACTTGGAAGACGGAGGCAGAAGGATCACCGGAGCCCAGCATGTCAATGCTGGGGTGGCCTGTGAGTGTGCCACTGCACTCCTGCCTGGGCGACAGAGTGAGACTTCAACTCAAAAGAAAAAAAAAAAAGAAATGTTATTAGAAATCAGTTTTGCTATTTTATAGCCAAACTGCAGATGTTTTAATCAATGGTTCCACTGATATTTTTCTCAATCAACAATGTTTTAATGCATGTTTAGTTTTTTATAAAAGTTAAAAAATTAGCAGTTTAGAAATTATTCTTTGACTAATAAAGAAGGTCAATAAACTTGGATTTCTAAAGTTGACTAACCTGATTTGCCATCTGTGGGAATTATTTTCCCTAGATGGACTATGTATATCAGTAAAAGATGGAAGACACCAATGTCACTGATCAAAATTACAAATTTGTTGTATAATAAACCACGAAGTAAGGTTTTGGGTCTATATTTTCTCAGATAATTTAAAAAAATTATATGTTTTTATTCTTCAAATATTTTTAAAGCACCTTTTACAATGTTATTCTGAGGTCATACAAACAGAATATGGCAAGGGAATATAGTGAGGGACTAAGCTGAGACTGGATTTCAGGCCTGTTGACTTAGAGTCCAGATTTCTTTCTACAAACTGCTGAGGATGTCAGAGAGATTCAGAAACCATGCTCTCCTTGGAACTGTCTAGCCCTCCAATTGTGGTTAAGGGGTGAATGGAGGGTATGGCTAAGATAATGATCATGGTCTGATGACTATGAGACTTGACACAACAAAGCAGAGTGACTCCTTACGGGTTTTATCATATTACAGTCTTCTAGCATATAAAAACAGAGTTGTAGATATGTTAGAATACAGATCATATGCAAATGTGCTGAATTAGGGACATATGAGAATGTGTCTATGTGATATAGTGTGTCATCAAAGGCTGATTGTGTGAATGTACCTTTGAGGTCTCTTAGAGGTGATGTTGAAAAGTCCAAACATATCTATAATTTGCAGCTTAGATCTTAAAAGCTGTCCAGTTTGTGCCTTGTGGTCTGTTGTTGATGAGTTCTGACTATGATATGTTAGTGAGTTTCTGAAATCAGTTTTCTTGATTTTATTCTCTGGTGAGGTGTATTAAAAAGAACACAGGACAAATTGGACAGGTGTTTGAATATGTAGTGGAATATTCTCATTGTTCTGTTCCTGTGGAATGACTCCCTAATTCATAAAGATGGTCACAAACTGGCAGTTATATTTATCAAAAGCATTTGTGTGCATTTGGGGAAGGGGCAGGGAGGTGTGAACATAATGTACTTGTCATGCAAACTCAACTTTGCATGAAGTCTTCTAGGTCCGTTTCCAAACATATTGCCTCCCCTAAACTCATGCCACTGGGTTTAAGAGGGTTTAGTATGTGTCTTCTAACTAGTCTGTCATAGAACATAAAGAGCATGTTATGAGAGAAAACCATGAGAGCAGAGAATAAGACTCTCATGGAACATAGAGAGCATGTTATGAAAGAAAACCATGAGAGCAGAGACTCCATCTCTTTTCATCATTATATTCCAGCATCTAGTATAGTGCCTGAATGAAATAGTCATGTAATAAGCATTTACTGAATGAAAAAATGTAAATGCAAAATTTTTACAAATAAAATAAATACTATATAAGAATATAAAACATGTTTTCTCTCACTTGCTGTTCTTACAGTTTTTAAAAAATAATTGAGTTTGTTTTAATTAATTAGCACAGCAATCCTTGGCATTATGTACTTGTATTCCTTGCATGAATTTTTGCTTGAAGTAAAATGACAATACATATTTGACCTGCTTGGTCATGGTCACTGACATCATGATTGCTTGACCTAATCCATACCTGGCTTTGCGCTTTTCCCCAGAACTCCCATAAGGTCACTCTAAGAAGAGTCATCACTAAAGAACTTAATTATGTACTGTAGTTTAGTGAGTCTCCTCTGTTATTTTGGGAACCATTCCACAGAAGCTCAGGAGAGCAATGGAATGCGATGTGGCTTGTGAAGGACTGTGCCAACTGTGAGGTGGATTGAGAAAATAATCATCAGAGTCACCTTTACATTATTGGATTTTAGTTAATCAGAATGATCAGATGTAGGCAGAGTATGTAAGTTATCTTACTGTGTTTTGATTCTGGGTCTTGATTATGAGCTGTTGTTATATGCAGAGTAGTTCTGTTACTTAACGGTTCTAAGAAAATGCCTGGATTGCAAAATCTTTTTTCCATGGATTTGGGAAAATACCTGAAATTCCACTCAGAAAGATTAATTCCATGGCTGTAAGGAAAGTTTCTGGATCTTTATTAGTTTTCTATTAAAGTCTGTGTAGCCCTGGAAAGGGTAACATCATGAACAGTCTTTACTTGACATCATTTTTGGTGATTTGGCTATGCATTCCAACTTTTCTATTTCTTTCCTCCTTTCAGTGCCAAACTTAATATGTGTTTGTATTTGAGGTTTTGACTTCCTGCTAATTCTTTTCTTAAGCTTTTGCATTATGATGCCCACTCTAATCCTTCTACTGATATTACCTTTAACAGCTAATTTCCTTTGGTTGAGTCCAAGATTCTCATCCTCATGCTCCTTAATCTCACCTGACTATTTTACACACATTCATACTATTCCTTTTAACACGCTCTTCCTTTGGCCTTTAGAAACCACGTCTTTTTTTTTTGTTCCCTTGTTGGTGGACTCCAGTGGCCTGCCCTTGTCCTCTGCTTTCCTTCTACTTTCCCAGTCTAGTCATCCACTGGCGGTAATCCAGTGGATGTAATCCAGGCATCCTCTTGTGATTCCTTCCTTCAAATGTTGCTCAGATTGGCCATTTCTTTTCTTTTTTACACTAGCCATACCTTATAAGGACCTAGGCAAGCTGGCTTATCACCTTGTGAGGAAAGTGAACAGTCTGAGGAATACCTACATGTATTATATTCCAAACCTCACATTATTGACTAGTATTGAAAAAAACAATAACAGTAGGCCACAAGGACATAAAGGAAAGGGTAATCAGAACTAGAGGAAAATGTAGCAAATAGAGAATTGGAGAAAGCACTCTGAACTAGGATAAAAGCAGTGTATAAAGCTCTTCCCAAAATCAATCACAATTTTTTGTAGAAGAAACAGCATCCTTGGTTCGATGAAACAAAGAAGGAAATCTACAGAGGTTAGTGGGAAGTAGCCTTCATTCAACTTTTTAGCCTTTGAAGTACTTAGCACTCCCTTGTAGAACCCATTGGTCACCCCAGTTACAGACTCATTCTTCCCCTTCATTCCTAGGCCAATTCTGACTTAAGGCTTGCTATTTCATCTGTCTACCCATCTTCGAGTATTTAAGCATCTTCATACAGTCACTTTTTAGTCCAGTGAAGATTCCCTTGTCCCCTAAGCCACCCTTGCTGCTCTTCTCACATTGAGTAGGAGTACTCAAGTCCTTAACATTGTTTCCTGACTCAACTTTTATGTTTATCCATCTGGCATATGGTAAAAGAAGACATTGACTTGTTGTCTGTCACTTTTGGGGATAGAGCCAGAGTTTAGCTGGAGAAACAGTCAAATTTCAGCCTGACTTTCTCATTCTGTGAAGATACTTTCTACTATGGTACTTTTCTGTGGGGATTGTACCTACTTTCCTCTTGAAGCATTTCTTCTGCGTTAAGATGCTTCTCTTAAATTAGAAGACAATAGTATTAGTCATTCTCTTATTTATAAGTTTAATGAATAGTTATTGAGTGTCTGTAATGTGTCTCAGGTATGTTCCTGTTGTGGGGAGAGAGCAGCATAAAAATCAGGGAAGTTCTTTGCCTCCCGAAGCTTGCATTCCAAAAGACAGAGATCCAGAAGAGGAAATGACATGAGTGAGTTAGAGACTTAACTGAGAGGTGAGGTGGAATTTTAAACCATCACCCCTCCACTTGGACCTTCTTTCTTATCCTCTTCCATCTTGCTTAGGACCTCACACCTTCAATTTTTTTTTCTTGCATATTTAGATGAAATTCCTTTTTGTTTTTTTCATCCTCAGAAATAAATGCTTTATTCTTTCTGCTCACCAGCTTGAGCTACTTGTCTAGTCTCTCTCCTCCTTCCTTTACATAGTTCTCTAAGATGCTCTTGTCGGCATCTACATTGTCTTCATTCATTTCTTAGTCTCCTTTAATGTGGATATCTTTGCTGCTTTGTTGACACTGTATCTTAATGATCATCTGTAAGCCCTGGTCATCAAATTGAATGCCTTGTCTCAGTTTTAATTCAGTTTTAATTCTCATTCAAAAAGAATCAATATTTTTCCATCCCTGTGACTTTGCCTACAATTATTTTCCCGCTCGGAAGGTCCTTTTTCTTGTTTTTTGCACAACTAAGTTTCCTTTATCAAAGAATCGGCTCAAATGCCATTTTTTATACCTACTTGACTTTTTAGGAAAAGTCTCTTGTGGCACTGATCTTTTCTATTCTGAATTAGATATATAACCTTTGTGAGAGTTGAAAATGTTTTATTGATTTTGAGATCTCCTACTACACTTAGCAAATTGCCTTCATATAATAAGTGCTATTTACATATCTGTTAACTGCATGAAGGAAGAAATAAACATAGGTAACTTCCATTTCATAATTAGAACTTTGAAAACCTAGTGTTGTAGAACAATGTATTATTTTATTCTACAAATATTTTGAAGAACTAAGTCATCTAACATATAAAAAATCCTTTGAAAAAGACATTTTAAACTGAAGACATGCCTTCACAGGAATAAATATGCACACCATATCATTAAATGTTGCTTTTCTACATTTCCACTTACCACATTTTTTTCAGCTGTTCATAACCACTTTTCAAGTCATATGATTGACTGGGTCAGTGGTTCATGGTAAGAAATATATTTGATGTAATTCTAAACATGCTTTTGAAATTCTGTCTCTTTTTGCTGTCTGGTCTTACCTTCTGGAATTTGATATCCAATTTCCTCATATGTCTGATGTTGATTCCTATGAATTGGCAAAGTTATTTTCAGTATAATTTAAATCTGTTTTTCTTTCAATTTTATAAACAAAATAAACACCAATATGATTTTGTTATCATTAGTGATAATTTAGAGGAATGGGAAATGTGTGTGTTCCTTCCATTAAGTTAAAAATGTTCTATGAGGAGAAGAATTTGCTAGGTAAATAAAAGTAGAGATTTTAAAATTATATAAAGAAATACGAGTTTCAGTGTTTACAGGTAAAATATATATGGGTTGAAGTTTATTTCTAATTACATAGGAATAGAAGCTAAACCATATTTGCAGCAAAGCAGAAAACTTTGAATGAGTACTACACTATATTATGTAATAATTAAGGTCAAATTGATCTGTAGAGGTTTACCTGATTGAAAAGGAAACTCAATTACTATATATTTTTTTTAACCAAGTAATTCCAATCTAGCTTTTTTAGGATCATGGCCACTCAGAAATTTTGAGAAGTTTGGTTCTGTGTATAATTTAGAATAGTATGCCTGAATCTAGACTAGGTGGATTTGGCTTCTAGATCATCCACTGACCAGGCATATGACCTTGGGCAGATTACTAAACTGCTCTGTGCTCCAGTTTCTCATCTGTTAAGTGGAATCATCATAGTATCTCTATAATACAATTGCCATGAGGATTAAATGAGATAATCCAGGTAAAATGCTTAGAACAATGCATAATAAGTGCTTAAAAAGTATAAACTTTTATCATTAGCAACTACTTGAAACTCAAAATGATAAATGTGGTATGGATGGGTAAAATTCTTATTCTCCTTTTAACATGGAATGACCAAAATACACTTCTCACTGTCTTTTCCTTCTTGTCCCTAGTGATTCTGAAACCATCATGTGTGAGGGAAAAGGTGAAGCAAATTAAATTGAAAAGGGAGTTTGATATGAAAAATAATGGTTAAAAGGAAATAAAGAAATTTCAGAAACTCAAAAGCTCTTTCTGATATGAGGACAAATTTCCTTTCTTTTCTTTCATAGCATATTTTCCCTGTAAGATGTTTTTGTAAGTGAGTGAGGTTGAACAGAAGAATGTGAGGAGACTCTAATGGATTTAGTTAATGATGTGTTTTCTAAGCAAATGCAGAGGACACAATTGATTTGGGGACCTTGCATGGAATATAAGATGTGAAGCCAAGGATAGAACCAAGGTTGCAAATGTTAAGCCAAGTACTACCAGGGTGAAAAGGGTTAAGAGCAGAAGGGCCTGGCAGAGAGGAGGTCGTAGTTTAGAGATGGCTTAGAGAGTAGAGTGACCTGGGTATGAATTATGGTTTTCCATTTACCAACTGTGAGACCTAGACATGATACTTAATGTCTCTGGCCTTTGGGTTTTTCATCTACAAAATGAAAATTATAATACCAACCTCATGTGAGATAATTTGGTTTCATTCATTGTCCCTTCATACTTCTAATAATGACTAGATATTTTAATTATGTAAGTCAATAGCTTCCGTTAACTATCTCAGATCCTTACCCAGGCTGACAAGGACCCATATGATGTGTCACTTATACGCATTCCCTACCTTATTGTGAACTACTGCCTCTTTTACTATGTTCAGCTACAATGGCTTTCTTCTGTTCCTTACTGTATGTAAGCTTTTTACCATAGTAAAGTATTTTAACTGGTCGATTTCACTGCCTAGAAAGATTTCTCCTAGATTTTCACATGCCTTCTCTAGTTCTTAGATTAAATAACATCTTCAAAGAGGCCTTTACTAAATCTACTAGTCTAGAAGAGTGCCATATATGCTTCTGTCTCATTTTCTTCTTAACATTTATCACTTCTTGATATTTTCCTGTTTGTCTTTTTATGTCAGAATATAGCTTATCCTGGAATGTAAACTTCATGAGAGTAGGACCATGCTTCTCCTTCACTGCTGTATCTACAGTTCCTAGAGTAGTTCCTGGCACATAGTAGGTATGATATAAATGTTTTTAAATAAAATAGAGAATTAATAAGGTGCTAGTTAACATGGAAATAAATATTTGTCTATTACCCTATAACTTCTCTTTCTTTTTTAAAAATGCTTTCCTACGAGAATGGGAAAGGAAATATAACGACAAATCTAGAACATCTTGTAGTACCACAAAGTAAGGAAGTAATGATGGGGGGAAGCAGGGGAAGTATGTCAAAGCGACAGAGGAATGAACTAAAAGAACTCACAATGGCCTAAACTGGAACAATTTGAGCAAAATGATAAAATGGTTTTGAATTATTACCCCAAGTATAAAATAAATATCCATGTGATCATGTTGATATAAATAAATGATTGAATAAATGAATAGGGGAGAAGAGACAAGTCTCCTGTACAGAATAATTCCAAATAATTTATGTAGATACTATACTCTCAAGAGGAGAAACATAACTTCCCACCTCTTAAGTATAGGCTACGCTACACATAGAGTACAAATCAGTACAAAAGCTAGGGGGAAGGGAAGAGTAATTTTAGAGTGGAGGAGACTGATAAACACTACCTCAGCCAGATTATCAAGGTCAGTATGAAATCATGTTGACAGTATGAGTGTCAATTGTAATATAGTGTATTGAAAATGGCACTTTATTTATTTATTTTTTGAGTTGAAGTCTCACTCTGTCACCCAGACTGGAGTGCAGTGGCCACTACCGGCTACCGCAACCTTGACCTGCTGGGCTCTGGCGATCCTTCCGCCTCAGCCTTCCAAGTAGCTGGAACTACAGGTGCGCGCTACCACACCCGGCTAGTTTTTGATTTATTGTAGAGATGAGGTCTCACCAAGTTGCCCAGGCGGGTCTCGAACCCGTGGGCTCAGGCAATCCACTCACCTCAGCCTCCCAAAGGCATGGGATTACAGGCTGAGCCACCGAGCCCGGTGGCACTTTACTTTTGTGGTCTTTCTTCCAACCACATAACTCCAGTGTGAAAAAGAGGAAAAAAAAATCATAAAAATCCCAGTTGAAGAACATTCTACAAAATATTTGATCAGTACTTTTTAAAACTGTCAAGTGCATCAAACATAAGGAATATATGAGACACTATCACAGCCAAGAGGAGCCTAAGGAGACACTATTATTACTATTATTGTTATTGTTATTATTATTGTTGTTGTTTTATTTCAATAGCTTTGGGTGTTATAAATAGTTTTGGTCTGGACTTCAGGTATACCCACTATCCCCACCTGTGCACATTGAACCCAACAGGTGATTTTTTTGTCCCTCTACCCATTTCCCTGCTCCCCCCTCTGAGTCTCCAGTATCCATTATACCATTCTCTTATGTCTTTGCATATCCTTAGTTAACACCTACTTATAAGTGAGAATATCTGGCATTTGGTTTTCTGTTCCTGAGTTGAGTTACTTAACTTGGATGATGTTCTCCAATTCCATCCAAGTTGCTGCAAAAGACACTATGTCGTTCTTTGTGATAGCTGAATAGTGTGTTCCATAGTGTATTTATACCACATTTTCATTATTCACTGGCTGGTTGATGGACATTTAAGTTGATTCCACATCTTTTAACTTGTGAATTGTGCTGTGATGAACGCGTAAATGCAGGTGTCTTTTTCATATAGCAATCTCTGTCCTTTGGGTAGATACATATTAATGGATTGCTGGATCAAATGGTAGATCTGCCTTTAGTTCTGTGAGTCATCTCTAGGCCAATATCCATAGAGGTTGTACTAATTTACACTTTCGCCAATAGTGTGTAAGCATTTCCTTTTCTCTGCATCTGCATCAGCATCTATTACTTTTTGATTTTTTAATAATGGCCATTCTGACTGGTGTAAGGTAGTATCTCATTGTGGTTTTAATTTGCATTTCCCGAATGATTAGTGATGTTGAATATTTTTTCATATTTGTTGGCCATTTGTATATCTTCTTTTGAAAGATGTCTGTTCATGTGGTTTGCTCACTTTTTAATGGTGTTATTTGCTTTTGTCTTGCTGATTTGTTTGAGTTCTTTATAGATTCTGGATATTAGTCTTTTGTCAGATGTGTAGTTTGAGAATATCTTCTCCCATTCTGTAGGTTGTCTATTTGATCTGCTAATAAGTTCTTTTGTTGTGTAGAAGCTTTTTAGTTTAAGTCCTACTTATTTGTTTTAGTTTTGTTGCATTTGCTTTTGTTGTTTTAGTCATAAATTCTTTGCCTAGTCTGTTGTCAAGAAGAGTTTTTCCTGGGTTTTCTTCTAGGAATTTTATGGTTTCAGATTTGAAGTTTAAGTCTTTAATTCACCTTGAGTTAATTTTTTTATATGGGGAGAGATAGGGATCAAGTTTCGTTTTTCTGTATGTAGCTATTCAATTTTCCCAGCACCATTTTTTGAGTAGGGTGTCCTTTCCCCAGTGTATGTTTTTATCTGCTTTGTCAAAGATCAGTTGGTTGTAGGTTACTGGGTTTACTTCTGGATTCTCCATTCTGTTTCATTAGTCTATGTGTCTGCTCTTGTACCAGTACCATGCTGTTTTGGTTACTGTAGCTTTATAGTATAATTTGAAGTCAGGTAATGTGATGCCTCCTAAGGAGACATTATAACTAAATATAATGTGGTATTGTGAATGGGGTATTGGAACAGAAAGAGGATATTAAGTAAAAACAAAGAAAATCTGAATAGATGGACTTTAATTAATAATATATATCAATATTGGCTATTTAATTGTTAAAATGTATCATATAATAGAAAATATTAATAATAGGGAGCCTGTTACTGTCTTGGTCATTTTAAAAATAAACAAAAAACTGGTCTAAAATAAAATGTTTATTAGAAAACATTGTGAATATTTTTCCACATGATGCTATATTCTTCTGTTGTATCATTTTAAGTGATTACTTTATCTTCTATTATATATGAGTGCCATATGTAATAGAAGATATCTATATCCCCTGTTCTTGGGCATTTAAATTGGTTCTAGTAGTTTATACTTTCATCTTTGACAATACCTGTGATTAGAGAAAGGTTGTCTTTGACATGGAGACTTATCTTCTTTGGTTTTACATGATTTCTGAATTTTTCTCTTATTTGACCTCTCTTTATTTTTCTTCGGGTTAAGACTTTAAATACTTCCTATATGCTGATGACTTCAGACCAACTGATTGTCTCACAGGCATCTCAAATTCAACTTATTCAGAGGTGTACTCTCATTTTCTTTCCCCTTCAATTATTTTTCTCTCTGACTTCCTTATTTTGGTTAATGTTCTCAAAGTTTACCCAGATATTCAGGAGGACTATAGGAGTTATGTTGGGTCTCTCCTCTTCCTCTCCATTTTATCTGCATCCTCTTCCCATACAATCTTTCACATGTTCTATCTATTCTATTCTTAAAATACACTTTAAATTCACTGATTTTTTTTCCCTGTTCACTGCCACCAACCTAGTCAGAGCTATTTTCAGCTTATGCCTGGACCTTTGCAATATCTATAAAGTCCTCTTTTTCTCTTGCTTCTTTTAGTTCATTCTTTGAATATAATTGAAAATGCAGTGGGAAACCCTATTAATTTATAATAGATGGAGGACATGATACAGCTTGTGGTTTTAAAATGATCATTCTGCGCCACCAACAACAAACAGGCAGAGAATCAAATAAAAAGCACAATCCCATTCACAATAGCAACAACAACATAAAAGAAATACCTCTGCATCTTCCTAACCAGGGAAGTGAAAGACCTTTGCAACAAAAAATACAAAACACTGCTCGTAGAAATCAAAGACATAACCGAATGGAAAAATATTTCATGCTCAAACTTTGGAGGAATCAAAATTGTTAAGATGTCCATCCTACCTAAGGCAATCTACAGATTTAACGCAAATTCCATTAAATTACTAGCATCATTCTTCTCAGACCTGAAAATGACAATACAGAAATTCATATGGAAACATAAACAATAAAAAATAGCCCAAACAATCCTCAGCAAAAGCAACAAGCGAGAGGTATTACACTTCCAGACTTTAAACTTTATTATAAGGTTACCATAATCAAAACAGCTTGGTATTGGTACAAGAACAGGCATATAAACCAATGGAACAGGATAGAGATTCTGGAAGCAAACCTCAATTTCTCAACCAACTCATCTTTGACAAAGCCTCCAACAACAACCACTGGAGAGAGGAATGGTGCTGGGAAAACTGGCAGATTACATGCAGAAAATTGAAACAGGACTCCTACCTTTCACTGTGCACAAAAATTAACTCTAAATCTATCAAAGACCTAAACATAAAACCTCAAACTATAAGAATCTTAGAAAACACAGGAGACACCCTTATGGAAATTGGAACTGGCAAACAATTCCTAATCAGAACCCTAAGTGCCCATACCATAAGAAATAAGATAGACAAGTGGGACCTCACCAAAATGAGGAGCTTCTGCAAAGCAAAAGAAACCATCAAGGGTGTGGGGAGACAGCATACAGAATGGGAAAAAATATTTGCCATTATATTTTATACTTTGTATATCTGACAAAATCCTAATGTCTAAGGATCTACAAGAAACTCAAACATGCCGAAAGGATAAAAACAAACAGCCCCATTCAAAAGTGGGCAGAAGACATGAATGGACACTTCTCAAAAGAAGATATACAGGCAGCCAACAGACACATGAAAAAGTGCTCAGCCTTCCTAATCATCAGAGAATTGCAAATTAAAGTTACATTGAGGTACCACCTAACCCCAGTAAGAATTATTAATAAAACAAACACCAACAGATGCTGGCGAGAATGCAGAGAAAAAGGAACACTTTTACACTGCTGGTGAGAATGCAAACTAGTGCAACCTCTTTGGAAAACAGTGTGGCAATTTCTGAAGGAACTAGAAATCGACCTTCCATATAACCCAGCAATCTCCCTATTGGGATTATATCCAGATAAACTCAGATCTTTCTACAAAAAAGATACCTGTACATGCATGTTTATTACAGCACTATTCACAATAGCAAAAACATGGAACCAATCATGCTGCCCATCGAAACAGGACTGGATTTTTAAAATGTAGCATGTATACACAATGGAATATTAGGCAGCCATAAAGAAGGACAAACATATGGACTTCACAGCAACTTGGGTGGATTTAGAGTCTATCATCTTCAGTGATCTGTCACAGAAACAAAGAACAGAGTATCATATGTTCTGACTCTTAAGCGGACCTTGAAAAATTCTCATAATTCTATAAGAAAGGGATTGGCAGTAGTAGGAAACTGCCAGAGGAGGGAGAGGTGGGATTGGCAGTTCAGGGAAACTGCTGGTGGGGGTGGGGCAAACCTCATAAACAAAGGTACCTGTATAATGAACATTTGTATACCTAACCCTGAATTGTACCCTACATGTTTAAAATAAAAAATAGAAAAAAAAAGTGGGCAAAAGATATGAATGGACACTTCTCAAATGGAGACATATGAGCATCCAACAGATACATGAAAAAATGCTCAGCTTCGGGCTCGGTGGTTCAGCCTGTAATCCCGCTCCTTGGGAGGCTGAGGTGAGTGGATTGCCTGAGCCCGCAGGTTCAAGACTCGCCTGGGCAACTTGGCGAGACCTCATCTCTACAATAAATAAAAAAATTAGCTGGGCGTGGTAGCGCACGCCTGTAATTTCAGTTACTTGGAAGGCTGAGGCAGAAGGATCGCCGGAGCCCAGCAGGTAGAGGCTGTGGTGGCTGGGAGCAGCCACTGCACTCCAGTCTGGGCGACAGAGTGAGACTCCAACTCAAAAAAAAAAAAAAAATGCTCAGCTTCACTAATCATCAAAGAAATGCAAATTCAAACCACACTTGAGAGACCACATAACTCCAGGCAGGATGGCCATCATCAATAACTCAAAAAACAACATATACTAGAGAGAATATGGGGAAAAGGTAACACCTCTACTCTGTTGGTGTGAGTGTAAACTACTACAACCTCTGAGAGAACAGTGTGGTTTTCCTAAAAGTTCTAAACATTGACCTTCTATACAACCCAGCATACTGCTTCTGTGTATATACCTGGAGAAACTCAACTCATTCTACAAAAAAAAGATACCTGCATACGCGTGTTTATTGCAGTATAGTAATAATTTACAATAGCAAAAACATGAATCCAATCGTGCTGCTCATCAAAGGAGGACTGGATAAAAAATGTAGTTCACAAACCAGGTAAAGATCCAGAAAAGAAAGAGAACTGTAGGCCAAGATCCTTGATGAACATAGATGCTAAAATTCTCAACAAATCCTAGCAAACCACATCTAGCAACACATCTCAAAAATCATCCACCATGACCAAGTAGGCCTCATTCCTGGGATGCAGGACTGGTTCAACATTCGCAAGACCATAAACATAATTAAATACATCAACAAGTAAAAACAAAAACTACATGATTATATCATTAGACGTGGAAAAAACTTTTGATAAAATCCAGCACCCCATCTTGGTTAAAAACCCTAGAACATCTAGGTATAGATGGAACATACCTCAAAATAGTAAGAGCCATGTATGTGAAACCTACAATCAACATACTGCCAAACAGACAGAAATTGGAACCATTTTCCCTGAAAACTGGAAAAAGAAAAGGGTGACCACTCTCACCCCTCCTTTTCAACATAGTTTAGAAGTCCTAGCTAGAGCAATAAGACAAGAGAAGGAGATCGGAGGTATCCACATAGGAAAAGAGGAAGTCAAGTTATACCGCTTTGCAAATGACATGATTCTATACATCGAAAACCCAAGAGAATCTGTCAAAAAACCCCTTGCACTGCTAAAGGACTTTGGCAAAGTCTCAGGGTATAAAATAAATGTGCAAAAGACAGTTGCATTTCTATACAACAACAATAAAAACTACAGAAAGCCAAATAAAAAGCACAATCTCATTCATAATAGACACACACACACACACACACACACACACACACA
>NW_007256125.1:598-3107 GCF_000164805.1 Carlito syrichta | reverse complement strand
AACACCACTTAAGACCTTCCAGTTTAACTTCCTTTAAGAAATTAAAGTCTAAATTACAAAAAGGTAGAAAAAATTTTAATCAATCAGAAATTCATTTTGGCCCATTCTGATTTGTTGCCACTTTAAAACTATTAGACATCATGCTTTTAGTTTTAATGATAAAAATTAACAGCGCTAAGAATAAAGATTTCAGAATTACTTCTTTCATATAACAGCAGTAAATGCAAGTGAGAAAGCAGACATCTTTCCAATAGTTTGTCAGCTGAAAAGATCAGAATTTGTGGGAAGCCATGGAGCCATACTATTTTATGGACAAGAATACTTACTAGTATATAAATACCAGTTCTCCCCCAAACTCATCAATAAATTAAGTGCCATTTAAATCCCTGTTTTTTCCTCCATGGAACTTGGCAAATGAATCCTAAAATTCATCTGCAATAGAAAAGGGCCAAGGCATCTACCTAACCAGAGACACAAAAGACCTTTACAATGAAAACTACAAAACACTGCTCAAATAAATCAAAGATGACACAAACAAATGGAAAAGTATTCCATGCTCATGGATTGGAAGAATCAACATTGTTAAGATGTCCTTCTACTCAAGGCAATCTGCAGATTTAATGTAATGCCCATTAAATTACCAGCAGCATTCTTCTCAAAAATGAACAATACAGAAATTATATGGAAACATAAATGACCACAAATAGCCAAAACAGTCCTTAGCAAAAACAAAAACAAAAAACAAAGCAGGAGGTATCACACTCCCAGGCTTTCAACTTTATTATAAAGCTACAATAATCAAAACAACCTGGTATTGTTAAAAGAACAAGCATATAGACCAATGGAACAGGATAGAGATTCCAGAAGCAAAACCTCAATTTCTCAAGCAAATCATCTTCAACAAAGCCTCCACCACCAACCACTGGGAGAGGAGAACCTATTCAGTAAATGGTGATGGGAAAACTGGCTAACCACATGCAGAAGATTAACACAAGACCCCGACCTTTCACCATACACAAAAAGCAACTCTAAATGGATCAAAGACCTGCACATATAATCTCAAACTATAGGCACCTTAGAAAATGTACAAGACACCCTTATGGAAATTGGAACTGGCAACCAATTCCTTAACAAAACCCCAAGTGCCTTTGCCATAAGAGATAGACAAGTGGGACCTTATCAAACTGACAAGCTTCTGCAAAGCCAAAGAAACCATCAAGAGAGCAGGGAGACAACCCACAGACTGGGAAAAATTATTTGCCAGTTGTATATCTGACAAAGACCTAACATCTAGAATCTACAAGGAACTCAAACACGCTGAAAAGAAAAAAATAGCCCCATTATAAAGTGGACAAAAGATATGATTAGACACTTCTCAAAAGAAGACATTTGAGCACCCAACGGATACATGAAAAAATGCTCAGCCTCACTAGTCATCAAAGAAATGCAAATTAAAACCACACTGAGATACCACCTAACTCCAGTCAGGATGGCCATCATCAATAACTCCAAAAACAACAGATGCTAGAGAAGATGAGGGAAAGGGGAACACTTCTACACTGTTGTTGGGAGTGTAAACTAGTACAAGTTCTGTGGAAAACAGTTTGGCGATTTCTAAAAGATTGAAAAATTGACCTTCCATACGACCCTGCAATCCCCCTACTAGGAATATACCTGGAGGAATTCAAATAACTATGAAAAAGATACCTGTGGGCAACCCCTTCTGGTCCCCTCCCACTGTGGGAGCTTTTCTGTCCTCTCAATAAATCCTGCTTTCTCAAAAAAAGAAAAAAGAAAAAAGAAAGAAAGAAAGAAAGAAAAACATACCTGCACATGCATGTTTATTCCAGCATTGTTTACAATAGCAAAAACATGGAACCAATCGTGCTGCCCATTGAAAGAGGACTGTATTTTTTAAAAAAGTGATACATATACACAATGGAATATTATGGAGCCACAAAGAAGGACAAAATTATGAACTTCACAGCAACTTGGATGGACTTAGAGTCTATAATACTGAGTGATTTATCACAGAAGCTAAGAACTGAGTATCATGTTCTCACTCATAAACTGACTTTGAACAATTATCATAATACTATAAGGAAAGGATTGGCAGTAGTGGGAAACTGCCGGGGCAGCACACCTCATCAACATGTTACCTGCATGATGAACATTTGTATACCTAACCCTGAATTTTACCTCACATCTTAAAATAAAATTTAAAAATGTGGGGTACAATTCAGGGTTAGGTATACAAATGTTCGTTATGCAGGTATTCTTGTTGATGAGGTGTGCCCCTCCCTCCCCTGGCAGTTTCTCTCAATTGCCAATCTCACCACCACTTCCCCTGACAGTTTCCCACTACTGCCAATCCCTTTCTTATAGTATTATGATAACTGTTCAAGGTGTGCTTATGAGTGAGAACATATGGTACTCTGTTCTTTGTTTTTGTGATAGATCACTGAGTATGATAGACTCTAAATCCACCCAAGTTGCTGTGAAGTCCATA
>NW_007256125.1:0-578 GCF_000164805.1 Carlito syrichta | reverse complement strand
TGAAGTCCATATGTTTGTCCTTCTTTATGGCTGCATAATATTCCATCATGTATATGTACCACATTTTAAAAATCCAGTCTATCTTTGATGGAGGGCATGGTTGGTTCCATGTTTTTGCTATTGTGATAGAGTTGCAACAAACATGGGTGTGCAGGTATCTTTTTTGTAGAATGATCCGAGTTCCTCTGGTTATATTCCCAGTAGGGGTATTGCTGGGTTATATGGAAGGTTCATTTCTAGTTTTTTCAGAAATTGCCAAACTGTCTTCCAAAGAGGTTGCACTAATTTTCATTCCCTTCCAGCAGTGTAGAAGCGTTCCTTTTTCTCCGCATCCTCACCAGCATCTGTGTTTGTTTGTTTTATTAATGATGACCATTCTCACTTGAGTTTTATTAATGATGGCCATTCTTACTTGAGTTAGGTGTTAACTAATGAGCTTTTGATTTGCATTTCTCTGATGATTTTTGAGGCTAAGCATTCTTTCATGTGTCTGTTGGCTGCCCATATATCTTCATTTGAGGAGTGTCTATTCGTGTCTTTTTCCCACTTTTTTTTTTTTTTTTTTTTTTTTTTTTTTT